>NW_016915847.1:412543-525757 GCF_001483705.2 Eufriesea mexicana | reverse complement strand
AATATATGGGAATATATAAATATTAGAAAAATAGAAAATAAATAAATATAATTATATACATAATGGGCTAGGTCAGGAAAATCTCATCGCAGCTATATCAGTATAAAAATAAGTAAAAATACAAATTTCAGATAAACTTTAAATGAACTTCATCATATTGGACATTTGAAAATCTCTGTTTTACACATATTAACAGAAATAATTACCATTTCTGACAAATCACATAAAATATCTAAAACCTAGGATATTACAATCTCAAACCTAGTACTCTAAACAATAGTATGTTAATCCAAGATACATCCTGACGCAGTAACATTACGTTCACAAAATAAGCTATTTTATTTTCAGTCTCGATAATAGCGAAATCCATTAACTACGATAATTTCATTTCGATAATTGTTCATCGAGAAGCCAGTTGTCCAATCTTCTGATCGTTTAATCACATTCGATGTGTAAGATAACAGTACCTAACGTGATTTCCTCTGCAAATACTTAAAACGAAAAATGAAATCGAAATATTGTAGCCTGGAACGCATTAATCGTACGATTTTGGAAAATCTGTGTTAAAAAATACAAAAATAATTTTAAAAAATAATTCCTTTTTTAAAAAATAATTCTAAGTGAACGTGGAAATTCTCGATGATACAAAGATCTTGATTTTTAAAATCAGAGAACGGATAACCTGGTGCATCGTGATAACGAAACCATTCAATTGTAATTAAAATCAACGACAAGTAACTTTTGAAGTGAAGATACCACCTTTGTATTACGTGATTGAGATTTGATGACAATTATTAAACAGCGATTTGTGATTAAAATTTGTATCGTAACGAAATTATGCACACCGATCACAACTGCATAAACATGTTTCTATAGCTCTGAAAAAGAAAATTAACCATATATTCATATAATCCCTCTGTAGATATTTACTAAGCAAATTTTGTAACAAGTATGCAATAAAGATAAAATGCATCAAATATTAAGGTCAAAAGTAAAAATGACGTTTCTTGTGTCAAAGAATTAAAAATTCCAATTAAAATTAAGAAATTAAGTTTTCATAAATAATTAAAATTAAAAATTAAATTGTCATTAATAATTAAAATCGAAGATTAAATTATCATTAATGATTAAAATAGAAAACTTTAGTTTTGAAGAATTTCCTTTTTCCAATTGTTTAAAGCAAAACTTAATACTGTATTTTTCTGTTTTTCTAGATAACAAACTGGTAAATAAATCTAGTAGGTAAATAAATTTGTCAAATATTAAAACCTATTTTCCCAAAATAAATTTCTCGCATAACAAAGAACATCTTCGAGGAATAAATTTTCCAAACATTAAAATCCACTTTCGACGAATAAATTCCCCCAACGTAAAAGCCCACTTTCGACAGGAAAATCTCTAAAAAATGACAGTCTATTCTTAACGAATGGATTTCCCAATAAATTACCAAAGATAACCTCACTGCCATTATGAGGCAAATCCTGATGCTGAATATCATACTTCCTTTAAAACTGAGAAACACGCTATTTTTCAAGCACTCGTGGTTCGTGAGTGAGTGTGAATCAGTGATCATCCATAAGCCGAATATCAGTCACTTATCAACAGTATAGTTCTCAAGTGGACGACCATTGTTTCCGCTAAGCCTATAAAAGAGACGGTGAAACGCGAAACCCAAGAAGTCTATCTGTATTGTGTATACAGTGAGCTACTTCACAGGAACGATGGTTCCCTACTCACCTTTGGCGCTAAGTGCGTATCGGACTATACTTATAAGGGACTCGGAAGATGAGGCGATAATGAGAGACATCTTTCTTGCAGTTTATCCAACGCTGCTCACGGTGTTGTCGCAGAGCAATTACACGATTTTCCCAAACGACGAAGGAGTGCCATACCTGGTCAAGCTCGACGATAACCCAATGTCTCTAAAGCAGATCACCGAACTGGCTGACAATGTTGACAAGACCACATTCACCCTTTACACACAGTCAGAATTATTTTTTTCTTTATCAATCTCTTCTTCCTGCGAAAAGCTTCTCTTCTCTGTGTATTTGCTTGGACTCGTTGCAACTGATTGACATTTTAATCGCGAAGCATGGATATTTTTAAACGAAATGTAAAAACATTCGTGAAGATTGCGTAGTTTCCATATCAGTTTTGGTTAATTAACTGAGGTACGTCATGGAATACTTGATCATAGTCTAGATGAAATGTCAGGTTATATTTTTTGAAACTTTAGGAGGACACAAAAACAATGATATTTGTGTTCAAATCTTACCACGTGTGGAATTCTTAGTCTTCTTTTAAATGCTTGCTTGGTGTTTAATAGAACTTAATAGAACTTGATGCTCTGAGCACAGCTTGATTATTAATTATGGTAATATCATTCAAGGAAGAAATGGAATTATATATTTAAAATTCGAAACCTATCCAGTTTACATTTAACCTACGATAAGAAAGACCGCCATAATTTTCCCTCGTGAGATTGCCATCTATGATCAGGTTACGAAACTATGTATGAAATGTCAGTTATTTGTTGAAATTTTTCCTAATAAGAGTTTTTAGTCAGAAAGTTTCGTTTCACTGATACCAATACTATCAAATTCTTCTTCACTCTATTCATAGAAAAGTACATAACGCTATTCAAACTAACCATACAGTGATAGCATTTTTAGGTTAGCTCACTTTTTTCAATCGAATCCCATGTTTAATCATTTTTCCCATCTAGATTTCTTTGGTAATGTGACTAAACAATATATCTTCAATCCAGGAACAACCGTTACAATGGACGTAACCTGATATTAAATGATGTGAATTCCATTAAACAGAGTAACTGGGACTCAAGGAGACAAACGATTATTGTCACTCACGGCTGGAACAGCGCTGGTACTAAGCAAGTTTGCACGCTTATACGCGATGGTAAATATACTTCACGGACGTAATATATAAAGTGACCAACTTCTCAATAATTATGCAATTTTTTGTCCACAGCATACCTCAAAATCTCAAACAGCAACGTCATTATTGTCGACTGGAGTACGATAGCGAACAACATAATCTATTCTCAAGTTGCAAAGAGTGTGCCAACCGTGGCTAACCACGTAGCCGCTTTTGTGAATTTCTTGCGTGCACATGCCGGTTTACAAACGTCCAAACTGAAGATAATCGGACACTCTCTTGGTGCCCATATCGCAGGTTTGAGTGCACGAGAAGTGTCGAAATCTAGCCGGGTACCGGAAGTTATTGGTGAGTAACAACTTGTAAAAATTCAAGTTTCTAAACAAATTGAAAAGGGTAGATATTGACGCTAAATTGAAAGCAATACAATAAGTTGACCAAATTCCTGAATATTTGCAACAATAGCTCTTGATCCTGCCAAACCATTGTTCGATAGCAAAAATCCTGGTGAAAGAGTTGATAAGACAGATGCAAACAATGTTCAGGTTATTCACACATGCGCTGGATTACTGGGTCTAGATAAAGATGTTGGCACTTCTGATTTCTATGCTAATGGAGGAAGAAATCAACCAGGATGCAGCAATGACTTATTGGGTAAGAAATGTCAAAATCCTTGTCCTTACAAATTTCAGTTTAAAACGTATCATTAAAGCTAAAAATAATACTGAACAGGGTCTTGTGCACATGGACGCAGTTATGAATATTATAGTGAATCTATTACAAATGCTCAAGGTTTTGTTGGTATATCTGAGAATGGTAATTCAAAGGCATATATGGGTGGTCCTATTCTTGATTCAAAGTAAGCTTCACTTTACGTTATTGTTATTAAACATATTTTTGCTTTGTATACATTTTGTTTAATGTATCTTTTTCAATGTAATTTTAATTTGATTATTTGAGATTAATATGTATTAATTCTCTGTACAGTGCTAGAGGAGCCTACAACTTTAGAACTACAAGTCAGCCACCTTACGCGATTGCTGGATAAAAATTTTACACGTAATTTGCATATATATTATAGATAGCGTGCACGTCAAAATAAATAATTTTTTATTCTCTTTATCGTTTGTATTTGTATATAAGAATCATTTCGACTTACCGCGACCATATCCTCTATCGCTTGAGTTGATTTCGATCCCAGCATGACCATACCCATGGCAATGCCCGCTGCTTCACCGGTAACTGCATCATCTTGGTAAAGATTGAATTTCAACTGTTCGTATACATCTTGTCTATGCGAACCCATAGCGGCTAAACCCAAACCTAAGCAACCTCCATGACGAACCATCTAGAAAGAAAACAAACATTCTAGACTCTGGAAGCATGTTATCGTGTGCTTTCAAGATTAAATAAAAAAATAACGATATAATTATATATAGTCACAGTAAAAATACAAAATTAATGTATCGCAATAAATTAACGTGTATAAGTTGCTTCATATTTGGACTATTTAATATGCAGTAAAAAGACCAGAAGTATTTTAATAAACAAATTAGCATAATATGACACAAAAAGATACTTGATCTCCTTATCTTCTTTTAATCTCTTAAATCATTGTTTAGTCTGCTTTCACAACTATACTACATTCTTGTAAACAATTGTACCTCATTCTGTGCATCCTTTAGTTGGCCAAGTAAGTAATCAGTGATTGCTGCACCGTGATTTGCGTGAATGAGTCCTAATGCATACAAACCACCTCCCTCAGAATAACCAGCTCCCGCGCCAGTATCCCGAGGAAGATAAGACTGCATTAGAGCTAAAGCCTCTTGTTCATGACCTCTGTGAATTACTCCTAAAGACGCTGTTGCTGTTAATTTTGCCCAGTTTGTGGCTCTAGCCAACCATTCTAAGTTGTCCCTAAAATATCAGAAAAACAAAATTGAAATAAAAGATAAACATACTCCTTATGAATATCGTATAAAGTTCAATTGAATGATATGTTATGAAAACGTATATTTACCTCAAAAATTGATCGCTAGTAGTTCCAGAATGCATATACGCATTCGCAATTACAGTGGCAGTATGACAAATAGACACACGTATAGTATCTTTAGTATTTTTCAATATCAACATATCGGTATGGTTACTACGAATTAAAAATTGCAGGTGCAAATCGATCGAAATTTCCCCACTTAATATACTTGATAAAGCATCTACACGTTCTTGTTGCTCGCGTTCTTCAGCATTCTAAATAAATGCAATGATTGAATTAATAAACTTACTATAATATATTATATAATATTTCTCCAAATCATAAAACTTACCAAACTTTCAACACTACGTTGAGCTTTCTCATCAGGAGCTGGTGTACTGCTTTCAGTTTCCATTGCGGTAGAAGATTCAGAACTAGCTTCAGCAGTTGCTTTTACAACTGGTTTAACAATTGGTTTAACCATAAGAGCTCCTGGAATGGGTGCGGTTGCTCTTAGAGCTTGTAAAACACGACCAAGGAACTGTTGAGTTGCTGATTCGTATAAATCAAATGCAATTTGATAGGCCATAAGAACACAATCTTGTGAGCCTTTGCTCAATTTGTCTAAAAGTTCAGCAACAGCTAGTGGATCATCAAGAAATATCAAACACTGACACATATTGACATAATCTGGTGTTCCTAGGTTGCGATAAAGGCTCACTAAACAACGAAGTACAGTGTTACGAAAACCACGATTCTGGATGAGGCTCATGACAACTTGGAAGGCATAGGATAACATGCCACTAACATCATCCTATAATAAAAATGTTTGCAGGTATAAGAACAAATTTTTAATAGTACTTATATTACTTGCATGTACTTATGATTAACTTACTGATTGCATAATTGCAGTTTTAAAGATGTCCATTCTTCTTGTTTCAAGAGCAAGACCTAAAGCTTGCCGATACTGATTATCATCTAAACATCTTTGAAACATTCTGTTCACAATTCCTTCCAATCTTGGATCAATTCTTTTGCTATTTGGTGGTAATTTTCCTTCAGCTTCCAACACACGTTGTTGAGTATAATAATCAATACACTTAGCTGAAATAATGTAAATAATACAAAAATAAAGACTCTATATTTAATGAAACTTATTAAGAGTAGATAAAAAAATCATTGCTAGTACCTATAGTAGTATCAACATATTCATTGCGAGCATTAACATCAAAAAGTTCTCCAGCTCCAAGAGCATAAGTTAAAGAATCTTCAAAACTTCCTAAATGATAGTATACTTTACTAGCAACTAATGCAGCTAAATCATGCTGAGGGAATGATTTATCTTCATGAAGAATTTCACTGAAATATATGGAACCTATTGTCAAAATATAAACTAAAACTAACTACATCAAAATAAATCATGGTATATACAATACATACATTTTTTCTATGGCCTCAGAAATTTCAGGCCAAAATTCATCTACTATCATATCCAATTTTTTTAAAGCAAATACTTTTAATTCGGGCATTGGTTCCTCAAGGAGGGAAATGATGCCAGCTGAAAATAGAATAATAAAAATTAATTAATTAGCTAAATTTTTAAACGTAAAAATCCTAAAGTAACTTCTAACATGTTTTAATATCAAATAAACCATTGTATTTAATACTTCGAACACAAACTTACAGGTTATGGCCCACGCGATTTGCAAATCATTGCAAGTGTGGTAATCAAAGGTAGTGTAAAAATTTACTAATAAATTTTTAAAGAATAAAATTTACATATAATATGATGTTACATTCAAAATAAATAATTTACCTGCTGACGTGATATTCATGTTGATTTTCATACAATATATATTCCTTCGACAAAATCTGCAAAAGACAGTTCGATGGTAAGCCACGAACTCATCAACCAAATTCAATTGAAATATGCTACACGCTACTCTAAGGGCTACCACACTAACAACAAGTAAATGCTAAATCACGCAATACAAATCTTTTTATCTTTTCCCGTTTCTCAAGATAATTGCATTTAATTTAAACGAAAGAAATAATTCGGTAACGGAGAAATTATTATTAATTAAAGAATTTGTAAATAATCAACTTCTAATCTTACAAAGTTTAATTTTTATCAATGGCATTACTGTAATAGCTTTGGCGTATACTTCATGACTTTATGTGGGATTTTGTTTTACAATGTTAACCTAAAATACTTTTAGTTTTCATTTCGAATTATTGTACAAAGTGCAATTATAACAGTAGTGTTTTTGAAAATGACAGAGAAAACAAAAACTATGAGTCACGTCAAACATATTCCGAAAGATGCTCAAGTTATTATGTCAATTATGAAAGACATGGGAATAACAGATTACGAACCAAAGGTTATAAACCAGTTGCTTGAATTTACGTATCGTACGTATCGTATATTTATAATTCATTTAAAATAACATACATGAAATAAAAAGTATAACTAAATATATATATATCACTTTTTACTTTATCATCTTATGTATTAACATAATGTATAAAGTAATCGATTTACAATTTACAGGTTATGTTACTTGTATATTAGACGATAGTAGAATTTATGCAAATCATGCCAAAAAGAAGTTCATCGATTTAGATGATGTTAGATTAGCTGTTAAGATGCAATTAGAACGTACTTTTACAAACCCACCACCAAGAGACGTGTTATTAGATGTTGCTCGGGCAAAAAACAATATACCACTTCCATTTGTGAAACCAAGCAATGGTCTGAGGTTACCTCCTGACAGATATTGCTTAAATGCAACAAATTATAAACTCAAAAATGCAACAAAGAAAATAGTTGGGAAACCATTACATTCTTTAGTTGGAAATAATATTCCAGGTGGTCAATCTAAGATCAAAGTAGAAAGCAATAAATCTGGCCTTTCTATTGTTAAAAGACCTGGAACACTTGCAACAGTTGCTAGAACTCAAACTATTTCAATGCCAAAACCTGTTTTGAAATTTTCATCAGGTAAATAATGTATAAATGTCAAAAAATGTGTAAAGCGGATTAATTCTTTATATATATTACTCCATAGATCCTTTCCAAGCTCTGCATTCCAAAACATCTATCCCCTCTATCCATATTTCATTAAGAACCCAACTATGTAAGACAAAATTACTTGTTTGATAATAATAAAATTTATTATCATAATTCTTAATGTTTGTTCGTATTAATTTATTGAAATTTATAGCCACAACAGGAGCAGCTACTGTAAAGGCACAAGTAGCTAAACCAAAAATTCAAATTTCCTCAGGACAAACAATGCCTCCTGTCAAAGTAGAAGTTGAGGATTCTATTAAAAGAAAAAGGGAAGATGATGATTATGACGTACCATAACAGTAACAAATAAACAATGGATAAACTTTTATTTTACATTTTATGATTTTATTGTATAAAACAGAGTATATACATACAACATAATTTTATTATTTTGTATTAACAAAAACATCTTAGAATTTTAGTTTTTTGTTATGCAATTAGTAATTATACTTTCAATGAAATTGTATATTTTTTACTTAAAAGGACAATGTGTAAAGTACAAATAATGAATTCGATAAATTATCTATACCTATATTTGTGTTTATTTATTTTATATTATTGTATTTTGTGTACATTTCTTTTACAAATTCTTTATACTTAAAAGAATATTGAAATATTTTTCTTTTGATATTGTGAAATCCTTTTTATTGGATACTATAAAGTAATAAACAAAAACATTAGATTGTTACTTTAAATAAATTAACAAAATTTGTTAAATTTTTATTTATTTACAATATAATTTATTTTGACACTATTTTAACCCACATAAAAATAGACATTTTATTCATCATATTTACACCAAAACAGTAATCTATACTATTGAACTACATACTCTTCATCTTCGTCACCTTGAGTTTGTTCCGCGTCAGTTTCTTCTTCCGTGGCATATCCAGGGGTTGTTATAGGAAGAGCATGTTCTTCAGGTTCGTCGCCTTCATCTTCAGCATCATACTCACCTATCTCTGCAAGTTCTTCATCTTCTTCTTCTTCTTCTTCTTCATCTGCTTCTTCTTCATCTTCATCTTCTTCTTCTTGTTCCTCTTCATCCTCATCTCTTATTTCAACTTTCTTTTGCAGATCTTCCACGGGAATAGCTTCCTCTTCTATTAGTTCGTCTTCGCCTAGTTCCTCCGCCTTTTCTTCTGCCTCTTCTGCCACATCACCTGCTTCAAACGGTGGTGGTTTCTCAATTTCAATTTCTTCTATTTCTCTTTCCTTCTTCTCTTCTTTCTTCACATCCTTTTCTCGAACACACTTCTTTCGATGGATTGGCAGGAAGAGTTTAAAATCTTCCGGTAATTCGTCTTCTGCATAAAGCCTATTAGTAAAACACATCATAGAAATAATTACTAGATGTTTCTGGGGAAATAACTAAATAATGGATTTCACATAATACAATATTAAAATATATCAAAATGATTTAATTATATTAATTAGTACCTGTTAAAACTAAAAATCGAACTATATTTAATAATAGATTTCATCAAGTTTACCGAAGGTACAGTATTTATCGAAGATTTTTTGACAAAAAAGTTCATTCGTATAAAACAAAATTCTAATTGTCTTAAATACGTGTGGATTTCATATATTTATTAGTTAATATATTTTCTATCTTAATAGATTTTCTATCTCTATCAAAGATATTTTATATCTTGTAATAAATAATAATAGGTTTAATCTCTTATTTTGCTCTAAGCAAATATTCTAATTTTATTCAAAACGACAATTAAACAGTATAAAAGCTTGTTCCCAATACATATAAATATTGATTATAACAATAATCGAAAATTAAAAATGTCACTAATACTGAAAACAATAATTAATGTTAACCTAAGTAAAAATTAGAATATACGAAGTAACGTTGTACCTGTCAGCAAAATAAATACGTCGTATCCTACAGTTTGCGTGGATCTGTATGCGCGTGGTCTCGATATAATTCGTGCCGTACGCTCTTCGCGTGAAGTCCGCTAAATTAAATTGAATCTGATTCCAACCACCAGAGAGTCCGATCGGCATGGACGTGCAGAATGGTCTAACTCGAGTGGTACTTTGAAAATTGCTCATTCTGAATCTCCTGTGCATATCCTTATCGTCGAGTATCTGTATAATCAAAAACAATATATATACTTGAAAACTCCTCCAAAATATTTTCTCAAGACATTATCATCAATTTCAAAAACAAATATAAGAAAAAATTAATATCAAATATTTACAATTTCGAAAGAAAATTTACTGTTATCTCGAACGTGAAGTATTTCTTCATATTCTTGATAATCATGATCAAGAAAGGAAGCTTAATGCCGAGAGCTTTTTTGGGACCACGTGGACAAAATATATATGTTGTTGTGACATTGGTTCCAGCTATCTCCAAAGCTAGAGACTTCACTTCGTCGTCGGTTACTCTTCGAATGTATCCATTCTTCACCTATTCAAAACGACGTCCCCCATATATCTACATTATCACTACACTATATTCGAAACATTAAGAGGTAAGGTATGTCGGTAAAACAGAACTGTGATTTTCGATACGAATATAGACAGCGTTGCAGATACATATGAAAGATGACAGGTAAAAGGCTAAGAATTTTATAACAAAATAAGCCATTTCGAAAAATTGTTTATCCAAAGGAGTTTAATAATGGTAATATTAAAGAAATAAATAAACATGTTAAATTTTAACTAGACAATACGCATTAATTTCACTAACTGATTTGAACAAAATATTTTTACCATTTATTTTCTCTATATAGTGCAACTTACGTGCATTCCCCATAACTCCAGTGGAGAGGATCCACAGCTGTACAAAATGGACAAAAGTCCGTGTTGGTACTTGTTACGAAACATAATACTTTCGCAATAAAATGAAATAGAAAAATGATCAAAAAAGGATTACAGCGTGTTCATTTTATTCTTATATCCAGGAAAAGTCACATTCAACCGATCGACACAAGCGTGGGAATTTTTTTGTTTCGAATCGAGTTTGTTTTCCCCTGCTGGCGCCGCGAGATCTGCTACCGTTTCAACGGAGAAGTAAAATAGACTCGTCCACTTCTACTCAACGTACAAACGCAGCTTTATTCTATACCACGTGTCGATACAATCGGTCACAGTGTAAAGTCGTAAAACACAATGAAATATCGTTCGTTACTTGTCACGGAGGAGCTCGTTGATGTGTCGTCTCTCGTTCACGGTTAACAAATCGGGGACAATCAATGTCTTAGGAGGCATTCCAACGCTGAATACTCGGTCGATCCTTACGCTATCGATGGCGAACATCTGCATCATCGCGAAGTGCATGATGTCGCGGTTCAGTTGGCGCCTGATCTGCCTCTTTGTCTTCTGCACACGTCGCCGGCACACCACGTAACTTTTAACAGATTAAACTCATTTTACGTCACATTTCGAATTTTTTCTCGTCGAATCTACGAATTTCGGAGAAAAAATTATTTTTCGTTTGAAGTACCGTGTTATGTGAAGTGTCTAAATATATAATACAAGTGACACTTTAATTTGGAGTATTGCATAATACTGTATAGAGTTGGAAGAAAAAAGATTTCCTATGTATAATAATAATAATTCAATTGATATTGTGGAAATAGGTTTATATAATTATTATATAGTAATTAATATTAAATTTATTAAAAACAACTGCATGTTTTTGGCAACTACAAAAATAAAATATCCTTTTAAAATATAAAAGATATGAAAATTTATATATTATCAAGAATCAAAAGAAACTTAACCTTGATAATGTTGATATGAGAAAAATCTAAAAATTTATATAGAAATATTGTGTAAAAGAATTAACGAAATTTTTTTTCAAATGAAGCCCAATAATTTTTTAATCTGCAGAATAAAATATTGTACCAAACTAGAAAAAATTAAAAAAAAGAAATTAAAAATTTGTTATTTTTGTATAACAAGATTGAAATTAAGATCCAATTCGACGTGAAATAAAATTACTACAGTGTGTTAATTTGTCTTCATTAATGAAGTTGCTCTTACTAAGGTAGATTCTTAAGAGTGGTGTAACTTGGGTGAATGGAGACATCACTTCTGTACAACTCTGGATACAATTTCATGTGTTTCGTGAGGTATCTCCTGACACGTGGTTTGGCCTCAGTCTGTTCCTTGGTATCCACATGTTCCCCTTCCCTTTTAGTCTCTCTTGCTTCTCCATCCCTCTTATTCTCTGCATCCACCATTTCTCTCTCCTCTTCAACCTGACCAACCATCGTGTCATACAAACTGCAAACAAAGAAACACATCGTCCTCTTGCTAGTATCCATTTATCCATCAATAAACCCCAATCATTCTCACGCTTTATCTTAGCCCTTGGAGTACCTCATTAGCCTCCATAGTACCACGATACCATAGTACCCAAAAATATTTTGAAAAATATACAATTCCTATTGTACCCAATATTAAAATTAATTATGGTACCCAATATCAAAATTAACATATTTCTCTTAAAAATGAGCACATTTTCACGTCTCTTTTTTCATTTTATTATGTAATACCTGTAGTTTTGCACGAGAAAGGGAGAAAAGTTATTTTCCACGAATAAAAATTAATAATGAATAACGAAAAGACAAATTTTATCAATTATAAATAAAAAGACGATATATCGCCTTCAGGAGTTTTTTAAAAAATAGTTTATTAATAATTAATTAATAATAAAGGAACAAAAAGATAGGAAAATTGTTATTTCCTAATAATTATTATTTTTATTATACGGAATAATGCTATTATACTATTCAGAGCAGTATAGTCATTTAAAGTATTCGAACCTCAATCTCTTAACCATTTATCGTTAAATTGGTAGCATGGAGAGAAGATACAAAATGGAAGCTACTCACGAAGACTGAAACTAAATCTCGGCCCCCATTTAAGATAATCGAGATGAAAGGAAAGTGAAAAGATGCAAAATTATTGTTTCATGGATGAAGAATAATACTACTATACTATTCATACGATATAGTGTTCGAAGGTCTGAACCGATTTTCTGTGTCCAAGATTGGATCGGTGGATGAAGGTACAAAATGAAAGCTACTCACGGGGGATTAAGCTAGAATTTCGAGGCAAAGTGTTGATGATCGCGATAGTCGCTGAAGTCTGACTGGAGAATTTTTAGATGGTCGATTCGAGTCTGGCCTGTCTCTCCGTTGATCCGACGAAAGTTGGCCGATCTGTAACGAAGTGAGCCCCTGTGCCTCGTACGGATATCGATTTGGTTTCCAGGTGAATCAATAGAGATTCGGTTCATTCTTATTCCGATGCGTTTGCCTGTGTACACGTCGGACCATCGAACTTCATACACAGGTTCGCCATCCGCGTTAATTAGTTGGCTGTGAGAAGATTATGCGCCAATCTCTGGGATGGTCTTTGATAAGGAAGCATAGGAATGATCTATGATTAGTATTCTATAGCTTGTGTGACGGTTCGAATATATGTAAATTACTTTTTGATAAAAATGTACAAATTTATAAATTATGTACAATGTATTTAATTTTGGACGTGTTTAATCATTTGAGAATTATGGTGAGGGAGGCTAGACATTTTGTGTGCTTTTGTGTTCTTTCAGTTTCGATGGAAGCACATGTATGATTTGGTATTTTATAGTTTTCATATATGACTGTTTGGAAGTATATAAATTGTATTTTATATATGTTCAATTCTTTAGAGTACTATGATGAGGTAGGCTTGTGTGGCTTTGTGTTCTTTCAGTTTTGAAAGGAGCACAAGCATGATTTAGTATTTTATAGTTTTCGTGTACCATTGTTTGGAAATATATCAATTTTATAAATTTTAATTCTTTGAATTATTATGTTGAGGTTGACCAGATATTTTGAGTGATTTTGTGTTCTTTCATTTTTGAAAGGAAGCACTAGCATGATTTAGTATTTTAGAGTTTTAGTATACCATTGTTTGGAAATATATCAATTTTAAAATTTTAATTCTTTGGAGTATTATATTGAGGTTGGCCAGATATTTTGTGTGATTTTGTGTTCTTCACTTTTGAAGGGGGCACAAGCATAATTTGGTATTTTATAGTTTTCATATATAACTGTTTGGAAATATGTAAATTGTATTTTACATATTTTTAATTTTTTGGAGTATTATGTTGATGTTGCCTATATATTTTCTGTGGTTTTGTGTTCTTCTACTTTTGAAAGAAGCACAAACATAATTTAGTATTTTATATTTTTCATACGCGATTGTTTGGAAATATATAAATTGTATTTTACATATGTTTAATTCTTTGGAGTACTATATTAGGTTGCAGTAGACCCGTTGGGTTTTATAAAATTCCACTTTTGCAATATTAAACATACGATTTTATATGGTTTTTAATGAATTTATTATTGTGATGAAATATAAAATGAAGTATTAATATTAATGCTTAATTCAAATATATCAATATCTAAAATATTTTGGAATACTTATTTAATTAAAATGTTTTACATGAAATATTAAAATATATTAATATTATTACTTTTGAAAATTAATTTATTGACTGTAAATGTAAAGACGAAATGTAGACGTGACTTAATACACGTGTAATTTGATCTTTGAATTACAAAATTTGTAGATTAATTAATAATAAAATGATAAGCAAGTAAACAATTTTAATCATTGCAGGTAATGGGTAAATAATAATACAAATAAATATTGTACTATTAATTAGATATTTGATATTAATTGGAAAATTAACAGATTAATTAATATATTGATGCACGTAAAGATGAATTATTTAATTAAATACTCACCTGTATTTTAAATTTTAACCATTTCTTATTCATTATGCTTCTATCTTTCTCCAATGAATCATATAATTTGCTTCTCACGATAATTGCTGAATCTGCTATTCAGGAAGAATATACATGTAACAATACTGAAGTGAACTGCCTCCAATTATTTTGTACAATATCTGTCCCCCAGCAAGGCATTATATCAATAAGCAAACAATTAATCAAATTATCTTTACTACACATACTCCATGCTTTATACTGTGCATCAATTTTAAGACAGATAATACAGAGACGATAAGAACCTTATTTTACATTCAGTAAGAAGTTACTTATGCAGCGATTTAATATGGTTTCTGCATGCACATACAACCTATATTCGCGATTCAACTGACTTTGTAATATTTATTTATTCGTCATTAAATATAAACTAATTTCAATATCTTATCGAATATTCGACATAGTTAACAGGATTAACTCTCTCATCACTAACATTTTTCATATTTTCCAATTACATTTACTTAATTTCAGAATTTATGCTAATTTTTTAAAATTAAAATATGCGATTCAAATACAACCTGTTCTATAATCGCCAAGTGCAATGTAATGCATTTGGAGGATAACCATAATACCACATATGGTTGTGCAACTCAAAGTGTTTCAAATGACTAGCTTCCTACAGAGAGTCGATTGAAGTTTCTTATATAGCTTTAAAAGGAATAATTTTTTTATATAAAATGAACAGAATTATTTAACGAACACAACTATTTCTTTCTTTTTAATTTTTAAAACTAATCTTGTATCTTTTTATATTTTTTGATATAAAAAATATAATATTTCATATTTTATTATTTATTTTAGAAATTATCTTTAGTCTACGTAACTTGAAAATAGATTAATGAATTTTCTAGTTAATTATAATATTCTTATGCCTGGTATTTACTGTAATTTTATTGGAATTATTCTATGCGGTATATTTAATATAGGAGTTACTATAGTTAATATAACTTGAAAATAAATAGCTGAGTTTTATAGTGAAAATATTTTCTAATTAATTCTTATTTGATTAACAATTCATATCTAAAAAAATTTCCCAAATAATATTCTGGAAATAAGTTAGGAAATATATTCTTAAATATCCAAAGTATATTTTTAAATATTCCTTTTAATTCTCGTTACACATTTATAGTTCAAAACTCTTTTTAAATTCCTGAGGAGAAAAACAGAAAAAATAAATATAACAATAAATTCATAAATAAAATAATAACATAAATAAATAAATAAAGCATGGAACAAAATATAAAAACCAAATAAGAATAATAAATAACATTAAAAAGAAAATCGAAATTTATTAATACCTTAACTCAAAATCATTCTTTCAGTTCACAATATTGTTCCATAATTTCAATTCATATATATCCATAACCTCTCTTGAACCTAACCTTGCCACAAATAAGCAATCTCATCTCACACGAATTTTGCTTC
The DNA here is from genome assembly GCF_001483705.2 of Eufriesea mexicana. NCBI lineage: Eukaryota > Metazoa > Arthropoda > Insecta > Hymenoptera > Apidae > Eufriesea > Eufriesea mexicana. Next base: position 509,583 of record NW_016915847.1, on the reverse strand, counting down.
AGTCCCGTTAAAAAATATAACCACTGCCAGTGCTAATTTTATGGACATTTATCCTGCTCCACGAGCGGTAATAATCCCGTCGTAAAAGTAGGGTTAACCTCGGGTGATATTTACGGCATCTTTTATTACCTTGGACGGAAAATCAAATTTTCGGAACAGCGCTACACCGACGGAGCCCCTAAAACAGGCAACCAACTTAATTAACGTGCATCGTGCACAGTCCATTGAAACCGAGGTAAGAGGTTCATCGCGTGCCATTGTTCCCCGCGAAATAGACGCGGAGCACGAAGGATACTCATGAAACGGCTATCGGGTCCTCGAGGAGGCCAACGGCATATCGCGCGCCCCCATCCGCCGCGGAAATCGAATCACAATTACCCAGACATGTCTCGGCCAACTTCGGTACCGCATCGATTAAACCGTGCACGTTCGTATCGGTCGAGCATAATCTCGCGACTCGATCGATAAGCATTAACCGCTCTACACTAGCCACGAATCTTTACCCATTCGCCTCGTATACCGTAACCCGACATATTAGCCGAAACGAAATTTCTAACCTATAAGCAACATCTAACATTTAACTCCAGCTACGACCACTATGCCCCAATATCGAACTGGAACCGATGGAGCATATAATCCAAGGGAATTACTCAGCAGCCAAAACACAAATAGATCGTAGATTACTCGATATAGCTCTCTTCGAAAATTCTAATTTTATGGCCGGGCCGGGCGGTGCATGCGCGCCTGGTCCGCGACGAATAAGACGACACGTCCAACGGAACGGGGATCACAGGGGCCACAATAACCATGCTCGAACTTATTGATATTTTCTGGCGAGTCGAAAGCGCGACGGGAGCGAGACGGGCGTGCCTGCGGGGCTAGCGGAGCGGAAAAGTGCGCGGAGGACGCAGAGAGGGACAAGAGGGTGCGCCGGAGCCCTCGTCACGCCCGCATGCCCAACGTGCAGTCTCCGGGTGTTCAGCTGATCGCGAGTTCTGTGATTCCCGACGTCGTAACGAGCATAGTGCGCTGCGTTCGCAGCACATGCCGTGAAGGATCATCCCCTGGGACCTGACCCGAGGAACCTGACCAAGTTAGACCACCCCAATTGTGTCCGTGGTAACCCCGTTCGCGATGTCACGGTGATAGCCGGGTGTACAGCTTTGGAGAACCTTTTCCTCCACCCATCCCCACTTGGTCGCCCCTTTTTCATCCGATCTCGTGTCAATAAAGCGCGGAAGGAGTCCGGAAGGAAGAGATAGGACAGTGGCCAGCCTTGCGGCGTGTAACCACACGTTTCATGCACCTCTGATCCACCTGATGTCGGTGATCGTCGGTAGGGTGGACTGAGGCACCAGGACTAGCCGCTCCTCATTGCAGGCCAGTTAGGAGTAGCACTGTTGGCCACGCTCCATACTTAGGACAGGCTTGTTTAGGATGGCCAACGAAAGGACACAGAGACCTTACAGGTGCGTGACAGCTTGGTCGCTTTAAGGCTTTCCCTGCGGGACCATTGGCCTGGTCGAGTGACCGTCGTGCAGCCGGCTGCTCTGAAGCCGCTTTGCTTCGCCTGGAAGCATCTGAAGAGTCTGCTGCACGACTAATCGAGGGTCTCACGATTCTCGAAGGCTGAATGTCTGTCAAATGAACTGTCAGGATGGTATATATGATTGTTACATTCTAATTTTTGTAAATCTTGGCACACTCCCGGGCTAGTTGCTGTCATGGGGTTAGATGTGCCTTGCATGATGATTCTCAGCGAATGAGTCAACGCTATAGCCCGTGGTTATCGGGTGACGTAATTCATGGTCGAATTGGCCTGATTGTGTCTGACTTATTGATTCTTATTAAGTATTGTTGCCAAAACAAGTCGTTTATAGGGCAATCGATCTGCGCTTTGCGCACTATTCTCGTGTCTTTAAGCCGGTTCTTTGCTCTGTCTGCATTTCGGTTGTTTGTTGTTGGGATTGAGCACGATCCTGGCTCGGGTTTTTGAGTTTACAGCGGTTAATCGGAGATATCGATGCTTGTTGTTGAAATGTATGGTGGTCACGGTGGGACCGTGGTAGTAAAGCATTGTTCCCTTTCAAGAACATCGTTGCCAGTCCCGGGTAATTCGGAAGTGAATCTCTGCTCGGTGCTGTCACTGGGCAAGGATCTCAGCAAGATCACCATGCCGGTTATTTTCAACGAACCACTTTCCTTCCTGCAACGGGTAGCGGAGTTCATGGAGTACGCGAAGCTGTTAAAGAAAGCGGCTCAAGAGGAGTCTCCCAGTAGAAGGTTACAGGTGAATGAAATTTCCATGAAAATATATCTCTCTGTCACGGGATCTGCGAATGATACGTACGTCGTTGGTATTGCAGTACGTCGCCACTTTCGCTGTCAGTGGTCTTGCCTCCAACTGGGAAAGATACGGCAAACCCTTCAACCCTTTACTAGGGGAGACTTACGAGTTGGTGCGCGAAGATTTCCGGTAAGCTGATGAATTTTTCTATATTTAACATATTCGACGTGACATATTTTTACTTGAAATCAAAAATTGATACATGAATAAAGAAAATGTTTTATTTTACAATCAAAAGGTAAAATTCTTTCATGTATACGGTGACTATTCGTTCTCGAGACTTGGGATTTCGAAAGTGAATTTTTAGTTTCGATGTGTATCGTTGTTTTTTAATTATTGTTATTTAGGAACGAATAATTTTGCGGTGACTATAATTACCACAAGAATAGCTTAACCCTTTCGTTATGGCACAGTCCCACCCGTAGAACGAAGTTTCCACTATGCCAACGGTGGAAACTTGGGAAAATTCGGGATCAAGTTTTTGGAAAAATAAGGAAAAAAATAAACCGATCATTGCAATAATGTTTGCAATTCTTTGCGAACAGACCTAAGCGAAATGGGAGCACTTGTCACAATTTCTGGCTCAATTTTTATGACTATGCTCACCCGTCGTGCATAGGTAGCGTCTCGCGGCCGATGAATGTAGACATATGTAGTAGCAAAATGGTTAAAGCTTTGACTATAGCACTAAAATCGATTTCTATGATAAGAATATGTTGAGAAGATGAGAATACCTATCTTGCTAGTGGTAACATTGCACTTGTCACAATTTCTGGCTCAATTTTTATGACTATGCCCACCCGTCGTGCATAGGTAGCGTCTCGCGGCCGATGAATGTAGACATATGTAGTAGCAAAATGGTTAAAGCTTTGACTATAGCACCAAAATCGATTTCTATGATAGGAATATGTTGAGAAGATGAGAATACCTATCTTGCTAGTGGTAACATTGCACTTGTCACAATTTCTGACTCAATTTTTATGACTATGCCCACCCGTCGTGCATAGGTAGCGTCTCGCGGCCGATGAATATAGTCATCCGTAGTAGCAAAATGGTTAAAGCTTTGATTATCTTACTGAAATCGATTTGTATGATAGGAATATCTAGTGAAGATGAGAATACCTATCTTTGCTAGTGGTAACGTTGCAACTGTGATTTTAGAATAGTCTGTGAGCAAGTGTCCCATCATCCACCAGTGTCTGCGTTCCACGCAGACGGCGAGGACTTCGTGTTCCATGGCACCATTCGGCCAAAGATGAAGTTCTGGGGCACGTACATAGAGATCCACCCGATAGGCTCTGTCACCGTCAAACTTCCCAAGTAAGTGTGAAACGCCTAACTCGTGTCTCCCAAGACGGGAGTCCCGGTGTAGAACAGAGCCAGGTCAAGGGGCGAGAGAAACATTGACCCTCTTGCCACTGTGCAACTGCAGACTGTACTGTGCATGTGCCTACTCTTAACATAAATATAAACAGGGTACTCGAGTTATTTTCTACTCGAGTGATACGAAGTTAACGAAATCGCTAATTAAATTAACTACAGGTCCTATCTCTAGCTTCTAAATAGAGCTCGATGACGAGAGAATTATCGAGCCTCTATTCCGTGTTGTCGTAAATCAGGCAAATTGCAGATTGAACGAAATTAACGATAGGAATGGTAATTAATACTAAATGTTGACAGGAGACTATAATTACCTTTGGTATAAGCGAGCGCTTAGCAATTCAGCGACGGCCATCACCTTTGATATATAGCATGCGTTTGATATTGGCTGACCTATAGGACACTTCTGGCATAAAATGGGAAACTGGCGAATTAATTAAATTGTAAATTGAACGAGGCAGACAATTGAATTATCAACGTCGTTAATTAATACGAAATTTCGGTGACTGGTTATAGTCACGTTTAATAAATAGAGAGTGTCCAAAAAAAACGTATACACACTTTAACACCTCATTCTTGCTAATTTATATTAATTTAATACAATATAAATATAATTTATTTATAATCACGCAAAGTGTGTATACATTTTTTTTGGACACCCTGTATGAAACAAGCATCGAGGAGCAAGTGACTGTACTTGCATTTGCTAGACATCGAGATCCTTGTGAATCGAGGAAATTGCAAATTGAATATAATCGATATGAAATTTTTAGACGATTATAATTGCACTTATAGTTAACACAAAATGGCAGCTTAATAAATCGATGTGGAATTTTTGCGAGTGACTATAGTCTCCATTAATATGAAGCAAGTATAGACATTAAATAACTGTACTCGTCCCTGGTCCATCGCGAATAAGGACTATACTTATACTATTATAGTCCTTATACTGTTTGATTAATATAACTTAGATCATCTTAGAATAGGTTGATACAATGGCTGTAGTACTGGGTTGATGGCTGTACTCAGTACTGCATTGTCAATTGTTAATACCTCCAGCTATAATTGATTAAACTTTTGATCATTCTAGAATTGCAATAGAATTTAAATCATCAGTGAATAGATTAAACCAACTGCTAATTTAATAAATAAAAGATGTCATTTCATTCTAAAATATATATTTATCACGAGCTAGATGAGACTGGGAGTGAAGTATGAGCTAAAAGCCTAAACTGACAACTGACCTATGATCACGCAACTGATCGACACTCTCACGTCAACTCTCGCTAACAACTCCATAAAAGACTGTGTCTCGAGACATCAGTCCTTAGCACCCTCGTATAGCCGACGCAGCGAGCCGACACCGGGTCAATTTTGACCCATATCTAAATTTTTACTATACTTGCTTTGCACCAAGCTTTTTGATGCAGGATATTATTGTAGGAATGTTGGGTAGGCAACAGAATAAGCAGTGATGTAAATATAAAAACGACTTATTCTAAGCGTTAATAACTCTCGGCTGACTCTCACTTGCTATCTCTCAAAGAACTCTATGACTGACTCTGAAGCACACTATGACGGGTGGTCGGCCGGGGTTCGGCCGTCGGCGGCGGCTCTGTTACAGTACTTATTCCTTTCTTACATTATTCTAATATTATTTATTGTCGGGGTCCCCTCTCCATGGGATTGTGCTCTTTCTGGTGGTTGTCCTGAGGTTCTTACCAAGTGCTGACAAGTTGGTATTCCTCCTCTTGGCCGTCGTGCTATGATAGGTAGCAGGTACAAGGACACGAGGAAGGGTTTCGCGCCCTGGGACCTGTTTTTAACACGTTAAGTCCCACGTTGGGTCCCCGGGGACCGGCGCTAGACTTTCCTCCGTTCGGACCCAGCCTGGCCTCAGGGACTAACACAGACTGGGACCAAAGGGTGCTAACTTTTGGTGTCAAATTCTTCGCCATCTTTGGACCTAACACGTTTGGGAATTCCTGTTATAACAATTGGTACAATATCTCCGAGTTTTATGAACACTTCCGCCCACTTGACGGCCGAATCTGGGCCTGAAACGTGTTAAACTAGTGGGTTCGTCAGTAAGACTTCCTAGCAGGCCTTGTCTTAGACGTGGGATAGTTAGGTAGCATAGAAAACTCGTATTTATGAAGTTTGAGGATTTACCAAGGACTTGCGAGAAACCTCGAACCTCCGTTTTCCATCTAGCGGCGAAAGTGTGAACTTTGGTCGCTACATTTACAATATATGGAGAGTAGTTTATTTAAAAAATGTAAAATTTTGTAAATATGTTATTTATTTATGTGCACTGGGTACATGCAACGTTATTACGTGTTATTGCATGTTCTTTTATATATAAATCGTGAACATTTGGCACATTTCATGCTATATTGTGAGAAGAATCTCTATTTTGATGAGTCACCCTGCATCGACAGTCACATCGGTGCGTCCAGTCTATTAGATCTGCTCGTAGGTTATGATCTTGTCCATAGTCCATCTTTGAGTGAATTATAATCCTTAATCCGCAAGAAGGACGGTAAGGCCTAACCTTCGTTATTGCCGTCACAAAGGTCATCATGATTGACCAATAGCGATCACTTCCTGTGATCATGTGCCAGTGAAGTTAATCAGCCGTGAGGATGTAAACACGCTGTGTTTTCTTTTCTCGAACGCACTATGTCACCCTAAATATTCGATCTGAACTCGAGACTGTTTTATTATCCATCATCCATCGTTATTTTATTATGCATCATTCATTATCCATCATCAGCCAGGTAGGCCCAAGTGTTTCCTTGCGCTCACTCTTAAACCGTAACTTCCTACGTAATCATACTCGATACGAAACAGACTTGTGACATTGACTGTACCTCAGAGATTCAGCCTGTCATACAAAATCGGCCTCTGATAGAAAATCGGACCGCGATACTGAACAACTGCCGAATAACCTGTGACACGAAATGGGCTAAACGTACAATTGGTACAATACAGATGGAAGGAAGCATACACTTGGGAGAACATCGACTGTATACTGCACAACGTGCTGATGGGCCAGCTGTGGATGGAGCATCTAGGGTCCCTAGAGATCAAACAGATCGGCGGAGCTAACCTAAAGGCGAGTCTGTCGTTCAAAAGCACCTGCTATACCGGGAAGGACCTGCACCGTGTCGAGGGCTTCATAACGGATCGAGAGTAAGCTGGTAACAGTTTATCATCAGTTGAATCCTCGAACGTGAGAATGGTCGTTGTTGCACGACCTGAACCGCGTGCAGAGGCGTTGTAGACTCGAGACTGACAGCTTCTGACGGGTAAACAGCGGCTTGTGAGCACGATTTCTGTACAGGAAGAGGAAGCTCGTGTTCCTTTATGGAAAATGGACGGAGAGGTTAAAGGCGTGCGAGCCCACGTTGTACGAGGAAGCCTTGGAGAGAGTGAAGCGCGAGGCAAAGAGTCCTCAAGGCAGTCCTGGCCACAAGAAGGTCCTCGCCAAGTTGCACAGCCTCAAGGTCGGAGCCTTCAAACCGTCTCACCAGGTATTTCCAATAATAATTATGTCATCCTTTTTGGACTAAATGGCACTTCGTTTCAACGAAGTAAGGGCTTTATTAAGCCTAATCCTTTCATTTCCATTTTACTTGTCTTGCGTCCCGGACACTGCAACTCTCAGGGTTGTAAGGCCCATTTACGCGGTTGGTACATGTTACTGGGATGTAACCCACTCTAAATTAATAGAGCTAGACTTGGTTAGGGTTGAGCTAACGAATTCCGACATGCGACTCTCTCTCTGGTGCCTAGTTCGTAGGTCTGACTTGACTGCTTTAGACTCAGGTAGAATTCATTGATCAGGATGCTTGCTTTTCTTTTTGGGATTTTTTGGAGAAAAACACGACTCCTGTCTCGATGGTTTTATAAGTTCGTATGTCTACTGATTGGTTGCTTCGAAATATAAGTGGATGTGTGCTATTGGCTGCGAGTAGGTCTCACCTGGTCGTGAATAGGTGAACTTGTCTAATCTTTTTCATTGCTCTGAATTTCATTTGATCTTATCTCCAAACTGTTTGAAATTTTCGTTAGAATTTCTATATTTTTCTGAAATTTTTGTTTAACTTTTCTTAACGACGATCTTAATTTCTAATCGATTATTCTGATATTTGTAGTATTTAATTAATATTCTAGACCTTTCAATTTTTGACTAATTCCTCTCTTCACGTTTCTTATTTTTAATTTGTATGTAAAATTGAAATTTTAAGCTTCTTTTTATTACAGAAGAAAAGAATTTCGAAATTATGTGTAGAAATTTAGTTTGGAACACGTGGTGGAAAGTTTGTTAGGGTTTGAGGGATATTTATAAAAGTTTGGACAATTAGGATGAAAAAATAGAGTTTATGCGATAAAGTACTTCATACTTCCATAATTAGAATTTCATCGGTTTCACTCTGTTATAAATTCGCGGTAGAAATTCTGCTTCCCATTCATCTTTCTCCACTCTTGACTTTCAGATGGTCGTGTTAAAAGCGTGATATATATAGAACTTTGTATGTTACCCCTGTACGTACCTTCATTCATTAAAGCTTTGCATATTCAACAACCTCGACAACTTCCTTTCGCATAAAGATCTCACTGTGAAAGGATTAGCAAATGTTTTACGTAATTTATGAGCAATCGTTGCATCATGTCTCTCTCTTCAGGGATGAAAAGTTTTAATAAAATTACTTGCGGTAAAATTACTCCAAGCCATTCAAAATTTTATCTTGAAAAAGAAAAGATGGAAAAATTATTTAATAAAATTACACGTTTCTAAATATTTTTATCTTCATTTTCTTCGACTATTAAAGATTTCGTTGTATCAATTATAGACGATTACGTGAAACTCTTTTTAAAAATGGAAAATTTTACTAAAATTAATAGGTAATAAAAATAATCTAATTGGTTCTAAATTTTATTTACAAAATATTTCAGTTCATAATTTTCGAAATTTTATTTACAAAATATTTCGGTTCATAATTTTCGAAATTTTATTTACAAAATATTTCAGTTCATAATTTTCTCGAATTATTGGAAATTACATAATTGTTCTCTTCTTCAAAATAGAAAAATCTATTTAAATTGTTGCTAAAAAATATTCTAACCTGTTTGATATTTTGTTGTAGGTAAATCTTTTCCAATCTTGTAAGGATACAGTTGACGATCCATCGACTAGCATAGATGCAGATGACACTCCAACGGTCGACGACATTCCTAGATCGATTACTCTTTGGGAAGCTACACCAAGGCCGACTAATAGTTCAATGGTAAAGGAAGACTTTTTTCTATCACATTTAATAATTTTCATATGTGATTACTTCCATAGATATGATAAATTGATAAATCCTAACCAAAGAACGAAATCTCACTGTTTTATCGACCGTGGTCAGTATTTAATATTTCCTTGATTTTGATATTTACTTTCTACAAGATAAATTCAATTATATTATTCTAACGTTAAAAAAGGAAAAGAAAAAATTAGTTCATTATATTTAATATAAGATACGTAGTATTGCATAATTACGTTAATTAAAATATCTGTATATATTGAATAAATTAATATGTAACGTTTATTTGATCGGTTTCCAGTATTATGACTTCACAACGTTTGCAATGTCGTTAAATGAACTGACACCGGAAATGGAGAAAACGATATGTCCGACAGATTCGAGATTTAGGCCGGATATTAGGAAATTGGAGAATGGCGACCAAGATGGAGCTGCGAGTGAAAAGTCGAGACTGGAGGAAAAGCAACGAGAATCGCGTAAAGCTAGGAAACATAAGAAAGATGACGAATGGACACCGAGGTAAGGAATGACTAATAATTAAACAGTCATCGAAATAATAAACGAAAAAAACTAATTCATCGCCAGAAACTTCTTTATTCGATCGCTATCAACATACTTTTACAGTGAAAAGTTTTTTAAACTAGAGAAAACTTTTATTTAAAAAAAAATGATTATAAATATCTGTGAATTTATTTATACAGTAGCCTGATTTATTTTTCCACATTTATGCGCTAGTGGAGTACAAAGGGTTGATAATATAAAGACATTAATTTTAATAAATAGTGAAATTTAGTGCATAATTAATAATTAGCCTGTATCACATTATTTTACAAAAATAATTAAATCAGTTATCAAAATGTTAAAATTAACCTCAAAATTTGCCTTCCGAGAATTTAAAGTATCATTTTCCAATATTTAAAAATTACTGAAATACTTAATAAGCCCAATTACGCAACAATACTCCCTATTTGCATAATATACGTATATCTCGCAACACTTATCTTTTGAATAAAATAGGTTTCGCGACATTTCACTCCATGAACATATATTCACAGTCTTCCTATTTTAAACTACCGGTAATATCGATTATCTGATATGCAAACCTTTTATGTGCCACAGGTGGTTCCGATTAGATACGAACTGGTATACGGAACAAACGGACTGGTTATACAAAGGTGGCTATTGGGATCGTAACTATTCCAACACGGAAGATATATTTTAATGAAAGTCTAGGTCCCAATCCGAGCGGAATAATTAACAAACAAGAAAATAAAACTGCGCTCGCATAACCTAACAGGGAGTGTTCATACGAATTGACAGTATACCGGCATGAAGAATCAAGCGGGTTGCCCTTTAACGTCGATCCGAGGTCGATTCGTTATTTGCGAAACGACTTCAAAAAATCCGTCTCGTCGGTGTCGCTATCGTATCTGAGAACACTAAAGGAGCAATCATGCGGAAGATGAAACATAACACGCGAGCACATCTGTAGAAACGTCCTTTTCAGACCCGTTGAGAACACACCTTTTAGCAGAACAAAGCGAATAAAGAGAAAAGAGAGGTCACCCTTCTGACGTACAAGTACCATTGTATTCCACTGAGACGATGTCAGCTGTACGATCGATCGGCGAAATGGGAACTGCTCGAGACTTCAGAACAAATAGAGCGAAACTACAACTCACTGCTTTACACGATACAAACATCACGATAATCACAATATATATTCTGTACACGCATTTTTTCGAATCACACTCATTCACGGGTTCGTTTGAAAACACGAGGAATTACCGAATCTCTAAAATCCGATTCGTTCTCGGGAAAGCGAATCTAACGAGCTAGCTTTACGCCTCGTAGTGAAACTCCGTATGCAGGTCGTACGCGCGTAGTGATTTTTAGATAATTGAACACGTGCTATCTATAGAGGGGCGCGCCTCTGCAAGAAAGTTAGGTTACGGAAGCAGCTACTGCTGGTCACTGCAGTGTCACTCCTGTCGGTAATAGTGGTACCACGCTTATCAACAAAACATCGTGCAATTGTATTTTCGTACGTCCATGAATAAACGTCTAGAAATGACTCGTTTCTGCGTCCATAGCAAAGCGAGAGTATAAAGGCTGTTATGACACGTCGCGTGGGCTGTTGGGTGGTTCGCGTGGCGCGAGGATTAGAGCACGAAGTCCATTCGTTATTAATCGTCGTTTGCTGTACATACCGTGGTGAACGACCGTCGTAAACTTTTTATAACACAGAGTGACATGCCTGGAAAGGCGAAGTATATACACACACGCATACATAATACGTAAACACCACTTCTATGGAATCTCTTTTCACAAGAGCATCGAAGAGGGAGTAACAGTCGTCTTTCTTACGCAAGTTCGTTTTTACTAACGGGTAGCCACGAGATCACTTCTGACACTATATTTATAACAAAGACGAAGGGAATTGAGGATGAAGGAACTCTTTCCCTATACGTTAGTATGACTAGTAGGTTTCTGTACATACAGCGGCTGTACTATACACTTGTATCTATATATTAACAATTTAGAGGGATTTTATGCACGTGGAGGAGAATTCAGCGGTTGCTCGGCCAAGTTAGCTCAAATAGTTAGCTCGAGTTTCCGAGCTTCGCAACTACGCATCGAACGAGCAATAAATTAATAGTAACGGTTGATGTCTTTCGTAACATCATTTATTATTAATCATAGCTTTCGTTAGACTGTCTGACTCCGTTCAGAAGCGATTTTCGTTCGATAGTAACAGCCGTCCATACACATAAGGATTTCTCCGAGACTTCGCGTTTCAGGTTACAGAGTCAACTGTGTGCGTTCACGGAGCATGCCTGTGGCGCATTATGTGCGTGATACGCAATTCTATTGGTGGATTGGAAACACGCGACGAAGCAGGGACGACTGTAGAATAATTCAGTTTTTATCTGCAGCGAGAAACAAAACGACAAAATTTGGCAAAGTTTGGCAAAATTTTCATGAAAGTTCAGACAGTTTTTAGCAATGATCCGTGGATAAGTATGAGTTCTTTATCCGTTAACCCAGTCTTATCTACGACTAACGTGTGCCTATGTTTTATTAGGCTTGTTGGAAAGCTTGGAGTACTGATTGGAGCCCTATCTGAAATAATCACAAAGAGATGATTATCGAATAAGTCATAGATAACGGATATTACATATGATAGTACACACCTTTTAGCATTGTGCATCCAATGTTTACATATAGCAATGAGATTATTTTACATAGGACACTAATGTTCCTTGTACGTAACGTGAATAGAATTAATTATGGTATACAATTGTTAAAGTGTCAACGAACACTCGAAATTTTGGTCCATTGCAAACTCTGATTATAGAAATTCATCTCCAATGAATAAAAGCCACGGTGAAACCTGTGTGTATGACTGGCCAATTAACGTCGACTGTAAGGCAATTTGGTTTCTCAACTAGTGTAGATAGCTTAATTCAAAGCTTAGGAATAATATACAAAGTATTTGGAAGAGGTTGGGCAAGAATTTGGATACCTTCTATGTGACATGACAAAAAGATATGTAACTATTTAGTACTATTTATAATATCAATATTATAAATATTATAATATATTTACTATCTATTATATATCTTATATGACTATCTAGGAGAGAATTTAAAGTAACTGTTCAAAATGTCATCCATGAGAGTACTGTATACAGGAATGTTTTCACATGTCCCTAATTAGCTCTATAAGCAAAACTCTAATTCCAATGTCTATATATTCATCTTGATAAATTGTTTACAATAAAATTGGAACACATCTGAATGGTAATGAAAACAACATATATATAACTTATCAAAAACTTTTTGTAAACATGCCTTATGGCAGAATTGGCGAGAAAATAGGAAATAAAGGAACTCATAATATTAAAGATAATTCAAATATACTAACACGCTATATTATACATCTATAATGATATATTTTAAAACATGTATCTGTATGGACGTTTCATCTCGTTTCACTTAGAAGTCAAAAATTCCAAATTCTTGCTGAACCTTATCGAAACCACCTATAAATGAGGATATTTGATACTTAACGGTGCCAACGCAAAATAAACAGTATGCTAATTACTCCCTCAACATGTAACGTGTAATCCTACGTACTCACACACTTCCTACCGGTTTCATGCACTTAGAATTTAGCTAGGCTTATCGCAAACGCGTAAACGGCGGGTCGACGATTCGTTTACGCGAAACTACGTGGACATTTAGGCCAGTATAAGTTATAGTACGTTCATCGCTTCTGAGAAGCTGACACTTATCGGACTTAGAATCTGTCCATCACAAGGTCATCTAAATGTGTCGCTTTATAGGGGATCACGACGAAACATTTACAGTGATATCAATTGATAGGTGTACATGTGTATTCAAAGTATATATATTCCATGGACTGTTCAACCTAATCACCAGTTCCTTTATATTTTCGTCGTTTTCGTATCTCATCTACGATCATCCTTGCTTATGTGGGAAAGAGGTGCCAGAGGCAGTTTGTAAATATATTAGCCAGCTGCTTTATGTAGAAACTAACTATCACTGATTATATTTTATGGGGGTTAATATAAAAGCGTTTCTTTAACTGGGAGTAATTTATTTGTGTAAACTTTAGTACATGTTCGATTGGATTTTAAAATCGTTTTAGGATGTGATAGGCTATGTGTATAAAAAAACATGTGTGTGAAACGATATATAATCAGTTCTACTTTTTAATAATCCGATGTTATTAAAATTGTGTTAAAAGTGTAAAAAGATGTCGAAAGTTTGTAACAGTTCAATCAATTTTGATCCTTCGTGAACAGTAAACGATGTATAGGTAAGGGCAGACAAATTAAAGGATCTCTGGTTAATAACATGTTTGATAAAAATGTGATACTTATAATACATAATATAGAATATACAAAGCTGATTTTCAATCGAAGTCAATTGTTCAATCATTGTCGCGTAGACGCAAGAAGGAAATATGATATTGATAAACACCGATAAGATAGAGTCTCTACATCACAGCACATAGACATGAATTAATATACTCAGCAGTATTACCGCGAGACAAGAAAAGAAGAAATATATATATATATATACATATTACGCATAGATTGTATACATATAGAAATTGATCTCTACGTAACGAAGAACAACTTTATACGCTTCTGTACGTTTTTATCGAAGGTTCCGACTCATTCACCATGAACACGAGTCATCATTACACATTTAAAACAAAAATGACAATTATACTTTTTGGAAAACGCCGATAACATTTACAGGAGCTACACCATCAGGCTCAAATGCTGTTGAAGATTATTGTATTTATGTTGCATAGACAAGTGTATGTATCTGTACATAGATAAATAGATATTAGAAATAAATGTTGTAAAGAAATAATTCCACGTTTTTTCAATTACCATAATACCATAAATATAGTTTGATGTATGCCATAGTATTAGAAATATAAAGAAAAAATACGTACTTTAGTCCGTTTTAAACATTCTGTCACTCGCAATAACTATAACTTCGAGTATACGCGCATTTTCTTACCATTTTTAAGACGAGTCAATTTAGAAAATACCGCCATAAATTTAAACGTAACATTGCGCGCATGTTAGTTCCGCGATTGCTGCGCGATGGCGCCACGCGCCGACTGTTTTCAATATGGCCGCGGAGCCGTTCGTCAGAAGCGATTCGGAAGGAATCGATCTCGGTTCGGTAGCGGAGAACACGTCACAGTATCCGTTTCGAAAGTTCTCGTGGAAAAACGTGTGCATATTATTGTTCCGTTGATTATTCGCGAGTGGTGGATCCGTGTGCGAGCGAGAGGGAGCATCGACGTAAGCGCAACGATTCGACAAAATGAGCAACGTACCAACAGGTGAGATCATTGACGCCACTTTCCCAATACGCTTTTTATTTTCCTCTGTAAGAACGTATTGCGTGTTTTCGGCGTGACATGTCGCTCCTCCGGAACGTTCTGCTAATTCGAAGGAAGGTCAAAAGACAAGGATAGTTGTGAAAAGAGAACAAGTGATACGGCATTTCTAGTGAACGTATTCTAACCTATGTTGATTTTTTACACTCTCTCGTGTTTCGAAGAGCTTCTCAAACTGTTCACAGCGGACTACTTATCTCGCAAAGCGATACGCAGTTAATCACCCGTGATAGTCGAACGTTATCGTACGAAATTTCGTTCGGCAGCTGCACAAGGTACCACCCAAAGTAGTTCGGAATTTTACACCGGACATTGCTTTTATATAATCGGTTTTTCGTATCCGTATAATACTTGAGAAATATTCGCTATTTTGTGGTAGAACGTTAATGATGGCAGCTAGAACGTGCGTTATTCGAGCGATTGTTGTCCTAACCTCTCCAATTAGACAGACAAATACAGCGTATAGTATGCCGGTGTGTGTTATTCTCGTCTCGCGGCACACGTTAATCACGTTAACGTGATTAGAATTTGTCTAGCCTTTGTTTAAGGTGGTCTTTAACTAGCGTATGAACGGAAGAACATGACTGATCTGTGCACAGAGATTCGTTATTTATTCACTCGTTATATAAAGATATTATCTTATACGTTAAAAGCAGTGGAAAATTGAAACACATAAAAGTATATTATTACCTATTATTATTCTTATGAAATATTTTTTTCATTTTCTTATTTATTCTTATTATCGCAATTCTGACAGATGGTGCGCGTTTTGATTCATGTATATTGCTAAATGAAGTTTGCGTACTACTTTTAAGATGTATTTTATTCGTAACGAATGTGTATTCATAAGTGGCTATAAAAGGTAATGATATTTAAGTGACGGTAGGTAAAGGTCGCTGTCGATATCGCGTATCACGCGTGTAGTAATATTATTGTGGCTGTATAACTGGTTTTTATCGCGAAAATTATTATCTTCGTAACGTACGATAAATTTATATCCTTTACAGCGTTCGTACACAGTACGATATTCAATTTAATTCTCTTTCGATAAACACTAGAACTATATGTACAGTTCAATAGCGATTATTCTTTTTATTTTTAATATTTGTCCATTATAACATTGTCCATTATAACAATTCATATTACAATAGTAATTAATATATATGAAACATAACAATGTTTACCTTTTGTCCTAACGGTTCTGAAAAATATTTAAATCAATTGGAATTTATATAACAATACATCTTCCAGGAAATATTTATCAATAAGGAAGAAGAAGCATGATAATAAAAGTATGTTTATTGCAAAAATGTCAGAAGAATTAGAATTATTAAAAGTACTTAAATAATACTTTTGTTTTTGGAAAGATAAAAGCAGTGCTATAATCTATAATGAAATATATTAATAAATATATTTCATAACAGGAGTGAATTATATTAGGAGTACAAAAGGGATGGAAATATAAAAAGCAGTAGAATAATACAGGTATTACAAAGTGTTAGAAGTTCTAGAAATGCTGGTAATAATAATACCATAAATATTACAGACATCAGGAACACTGAAAATATCAGCATCCGTTGTTCTATTATAAGTCGTATTATTGAAGGTTACAGGAGTATTATAAACATAAAAAACAGGAAGTACGTTAAAAATACAGTATGAATATTAGTGACAATATAATAAAGACACTAAAAAAATTTAGGTTCATTTTCTATGATATTAGAAGCAAAGCAGAGATACTAACAAAGATAGAAATATTCTTCAAGATACAATTACACAATTTAATAATACAGCATAAATTATAAATTTATTAAATATATAATTCAATATGGACGTATTAAAAATACCAAGGATATATGAACTTTATCTCTGGGTCATTACATAATACATATTCTGCCCTATACATTTAAATATTTATTCTATTAATTTACGAAATATA
This sequence comes from Eufriesea mexicana, assembly GCF_001483705.2. Lineage (NCBI taxonomy): Eukaryota > Metazoa > Arthropoda > Insecta > Hymenoptera > Apidae > Eufriesea > Eufriesea mexicana. Next base: position 492,650 of record NW_016915847.1, on the reverse strand, counting down.
TTATATCATTATATAATTTAGTGACACAGTTACTGATATAATATAGTTTTTAATATAATATAAATTTAATACAAAAATTTATTTTTGTCCGTTCATAAACATTCTTAATTGCATCAAAGATTTATCAACATGGGCGACCTAAATGACGAGAAGCTTATATTGCTTTCGAATATCTCCATTTTGTCCAAATCGTATTTTCACGACCTGCTTCAAATATTAAGTCTACGCTTCAATGGCCATATGTTTTTATCTTTCGTGTCCTAACGGCCCCGTTTGTACACACGCTCCCCTCCGCCTTCTTGGCATTAACGGCCTTCTTGTTTACAATGCAAATATTTCCTGCGTTCACCACGCATAAACCTGCCGCGACCGGAAGTACCGTGTTGACTGATTTACACGAGACGCTCGCCTTTTTCCGCGAATCAATCGGTAGATGGGTGGAGAACCTTACCGCCCTCTCACTGACAAACTTCGAATTAGCAACATTGCAGAGACGTTAGGTTTTGGCCGGCCATTCCCTTGATAACCGAAGTCGGTAAAGTAGCAATATTTATATTCATAATAAAGCAATAAACGGGTGAAGAAAATAAATATTCGGTATAAATCATTCCAGAAAATTTTTCTACTCTATTGACTCCGTTTTTAGCTCACGCTAACTGAATTCTTAACTGCTCTCTCGCACGCATTTCCTAACCACGTATCCCTACTCGCGTACCTTCTGTCTTTTTCTGTTTCTTTCACTCTGTGCAGCCATTCCTAGAAGACACTCAAGCACGTCCGACGAAAACCTTTTGTTTTGCACCGTTAGCGTTCTATAGGGTGTCTAAGACAACTGGGACAACCGGTATTTTTTATATTATACATTAAAAATGAAATATAGTGTCATGGTAAAAAGTTCAATGCTATAGTATGAAGTACTTCCTTAGTGTATTGTATTTTATTCATTTACATAAATATGAATTATAAAACGCGATTAGTGACACTAGTGACTACTTATGTGATTACATTAATACGTATGAATATTTCAAATATCGCATTATACTAAAATAATGGTACAGTTTCTAAATTAACGCTTTAATTTCTCAAATTCGCCTAACAGGGAGTAGAAAATTTAATTTTACACGAGAAGTACATACGTTTGCACTCCTTAGATGCATTTCATAACAGGCTCTATTCCAACACAATAGAATTTTGCCCCGTGACATTTCGTCCCATCGTTAACCTTTAATGCGAGAGATGCAGCTTATCCTAGTTGCGTGGGACACCCTGTATATCAACCACTTCCCATTCGTCCATCCATTCGTCTGATCCAAACACCGTTCACTCGCACCAAATAAATTCCGTCGTTCTCGCAATATTGTCCGGTGACTCGTCGCGTTTCTATGGATAATTCGCTCGTTTGCTAACGGACAGTCTCAAGGAGAAAGTTGCAACTACTGAGCCCGTCGCGGTGTCGTGTTCACGGAAATCGCGTCGCGCGGTCGTTCTGGTTTGCAACATAATATTGCCCGTGCAAAAAAATGCTTCGTACAGTTATTCGTACATCACCCTCGCGTCGGGGAGGGGCAGATCGATTTTGATCCTTGCTCGGATTTCGTTCGAACGTGCTTCGTGTCGAACAACGCGAGGCTTATGGTCAATCACGTTTCGACGGTTCTTCCTACACATTATTGCCTTCGATTGTCCGTCGCAGTGCATGCTGGGGTCTTTGAAGGGACGAGTTAGGGGAAATCGTTCTGTCTGTTTTACGGAACTAAATGTACCTATAGTTCCATAGAATATAATATTTCTAACATTTCTCTCTTTTTCTGTTGTTGTGATATTTATATTTGAATTATAGATTGGTATATCATTTAATTTTAATGATAAATAATGTAAATAATATTGAAGAGAAAGAAGTTTAAGTATACAAATTTTTCATATTTTGTATATATAATTAATTTCTTCTTTTCTTATGAAATATAATTTCTTTTTTTTTGATTGTTATGATATTTATATTGGAAATAGTATTGAAAAGAAAGAAGTTTAGATATAAAAATTTCTCATATTTTGAGTATGTAAATAATGCTGTTTTTTTTTTAGTCTTATGAGATATTGGGATTTTGGATTTTGTTAATTGCAAAAGAATGGCGACGTGTTCTTTATTGGTCAAAGAAGGTATATATTTTTTCTTTTTTGGGACCAACTCCGAGTCCCTAATTCCAATCGACGTCTTAGAAAAATTAGATTGTATCTCAAAACTTTTCAAGCAGTTAGGTTACACATTTCATATATAATTGATTTTTGCTGCCAGACTAAACATATTTCCTATATGAAATTGGGATTGCATCTAGATCAAAGAATTATGGACTTTAATATTAATTATTGATTTATAGATTTTAGTATTTAAAAAAAAATCGTTTTTTTTTTTCATCAAATTAAAAATTTTTTAATTTTCTGTTCTTATTAATGTATAATATTCACGTGTTTAGTTGCTAGTTTGTCCAATCTGGTGGACATTGTTAGGTTTATTTTTAATGAAAGTAGAAGATGGAAAAATACTTTAGACTATTCATAGGAAAGGAATGTTACTTTCACGTATTGAATCAAATGTGCGGAATGATTAATAGATTCGCCCATATTTGAAAGTAGTATTGAATTATAGTATTAACGATCGTTAAGCTTAATCTTTTTATCAAGCAGATGGAAATTTTGTAGGAGTTATGATGACAATAAATTTTAGCAAGGATAAACAATAACATCCATTAACTCTATGATGCAAAATTAAATTGAAAATTGTTGTCAAAGGAAATATAATTTATAGCGTTTTAAAATTGAAATACGTATGTAGAATAAATAGATTTGCACTGTATGGTGACGTCAGTGGACTATAAAGAGTTACAAAAATAGTCTATATCAATAACTTTTAAAATTGAATATAAAAAGAATTTTTAAATCATTTTCAAATAAAATATAGGCATAAATATACATAAATAAATAAAAAAATGTTGTAATAAATTTATATATATAATAATATATAAATTTTAATATAAATAATAAACAAATTTTAAAAACCACATTTTATGAAGGACTTAACAATATTTTTAAGTTTTACATTTTTTATATAAAGAAGCTTTATTTCAACTTGCAGGTCCAAGGTAATCCACTTGTTTTTTAAATTCCTTTTAAATAAAGCAAAAGGATGCGTTCAAAAAGGAATACTTTATTACTCTTTGCTTTTAAGAATACGGCAGAATATTTGGTCAAGGTCTTTATTATTATTATTATTATTATTATTATTATTATTATTATTGTATTACATTTGCAATTAATTAGTTTATAGTTAATTGTTAGATAATAAATATAATATTTCTAACTTATTCCAGTTAACATTTCGTGTTGCAATTAAATAACTATGATCATGCAATTTATACATTTTATTATATTACTTTTTTATTTTTACTTTATTATTTTTCTTTTTAAATTCGTTTAAAAGTAGCTATTATTCCTGCATGAAGTTTATGATTCCACTTTCGAAACGAATAATTTTTATCTCCATAAATGACTCATAAAACCGCACAAATTTTGTATTTCGACTTTCAAAGAAGATAATTAGATGTTATGTCTTTGGTACGCTGATTTATTTAATAATCTGACTCAGTGAACTTGTTATCCATATTTAAATGCCTCTCTGAGTCACGGAGTGTTTTTATCAGCCATTACTCTTCCACCGTATGAAACGTTACGAAATGTTAAGTCGTTTGATCGTTCTCTTTTTATAATGGCCTGTTAAAACCCCGCGATGGCTGTGACGCAATTATGTGTTGCGATATATTATTTTTTAATACGTTGATAATATTTTACGTACGTGCACCGTGGTGCCATGGTTTGCTGGATAAAAATGTCAATAAATGTAGAAAGTTAAATTTGCACCAGCAAAAGTATCGTCACCTTTCTATAAATATAAACAGGATCATTAAATATCAGACTGCTAAAAATTCGAAATAATTTCTATGTGGAAAATTTGTTTTATTTGGTGGGAGAATTTTAATAGAATATTCGAATTTTTATTTAAATTGCGAATGTTCAAATTTATTCATTCAAATTTATTAATAACATATTTTTTCGAGGGAAATTATACATTTTTATGGTTGCATATTTATTATGAATTTTAATACACGTTTAATGAGATGTATGTAAGAGTACTGGGCAGGTCCGTACAGAATATAGCATAATCACTTCATTATACAAATTGTACAATTCTATTGGTACACGTTCTTCCATGGTGGAATTAAGTCTTTATTAATTACAATCCAAAATTGAAAGAAATAAAATATTCTCCATTTATTCGTTTATAAAAATTATATTTTTATTAATATTTTATTAGCATTGCAATATGTTAGTAGAAAAGTCTGGAAAAATTTTTAGAAAAAATGTTGACAAGTATTCTATATTTGATTTCATATTTTTATTATTATTTTTTCTTTTTGTTAGATTAATTATTTATTGACTAAAATTTTCTTTTCTAAAATTATCCTTTGGTGAACTGAATAAAGTTTGTAAAGTAAAAATTGTTGTTTTCAAGTGAATAAAGTAAAATATATTATTTTGATGTTCCTCTAAAAGGATGAGAAAAACGATATATATATATATATATATTTTCTTTTTCAATATATATATAATTGTATGTGATATGTAATTATGATGATATGAATTTTAGTTTTCTAAAAATGTATTTCTTCCGATTTTTCATTTCTGTTCAATTGCATAAAAAGAGGAAGTGAAAGTTAACATTCTCAGATTCATAATCTACATTCCAATGTAATTGTTTCAGTCATGAACGTTGTAGGAACCATTGTTAGGTATAAATACCAGTTGATATTTCAGTAGCAAATTAAGGAAGTATGTACAGCTTGGAGTTTATGATATTTAGTTTAAACGACCTTGTTCGTATAATTACATAATTGTATAAAATATTTTTTAATCAGTATTAAATTCTTTTGAATTTTGCAAGATTTATATGTATCAAATACGTTAATATTATTTTAATTTTAATATTAATTTTATTTATTTAATATATAATTTATTCTAAATTATATAATTATAATTTAAGGAAAAGAGAAAAATATATGTAAATTCGTTTATATTTCATTTTGCATAAATTCTCAGTTTTATGTAAATTCTTAATTAATTACTTTTAGTTTAATACCGTATTTCAGTGATACAGTCAATTATAGGTTGCATTTCTCTTTCTTTTTTATTATTATCTACGTGAAAAGAATTCGTGAAATTCTCTGAAGCTTTTAGAGTTTCTCGACTTCGAGTTTCTTAGTCAGAGTGGAATTCAGATTTGGTTTCACGTGGGTGCGCAAATATGTCTACGATCATTAGACCGTGAAACAAAAATTCCAAGTGGTCACAGTAGCGGTGCGATTTTTATACCTGGACTCTAGACATAGTTTTTATATTCTCCGATTGGAACCGTCAATTTTATTTGTTTTCTTTCTACCTCCAGAAACAATCCCGTTAATATTATAAATATTCGTGACCAATATTGCTGTATCGTGAATTAAGTAATGTACAAGTTGAAGTTTGGAACTTGGAGAAGCATTATTTTCAATACATTAACTGCTTCAAACACTTCACGTGTAATACTGGATACGACTGGTATATCCTAGAAATCACTAGCGAATAAAGAATATATTATTAAAATTCACTGTACTATTACAAAATTTTTATTTTATATTAACAATGTTAATTTACTTTAATTCTAAATTAGAAGTTATTAATAATATTAATTTGATACATTTTCTAAATCATTGATATTAAATGTTATTAATATAATAATAGTAATAATATTGCAAGTAATATTTTTTACCTAGATATTAAAACTTTTGTTTATATTCTTAGAATAAATGAATTATTCCATTTTTATTTATATTTTTCTTAACAATGTTAATTTACTTTAATTATAAATTAGAAGTTATTAATAATATTAATTTGATACATTTTCTAAATCATTGATATTAAATGTTATTAATATAATAATAGTAATAATATTGCAATTAATATTTTTTACCTAGATATTAAAACTTTTGTTTATATTCTTAGTACAAATGAATTATTCCTTTTTTTTATATATTATATTTATATTTTTCTTCATATTTTTGAATAAAAATATTCACGATATCTAAGAAATAGGTCTGTTTTTTGAATATAAATAAGACAAACTGAAAGCCACGATGTTGCTTCCATTCATAGTGGAAATTAATTAAAGACAAAGGAAACGTTCGGGTAACGAGTGTATGGCACTCGTTCCATTTAATATCTCACCTTTTGTCTGCTTTTCCCTTGCACGTTCAATAACCATTCCTTTGTCTTGCTAATATTGCTTTTATTACTTCCCTTTGCAACGTACCGTCTAGCAATGAATAAATTACTGCATATTGGTCACTTCGGTACCGTGCATATACAATTCATGGAAGAAATTTCTACACAATTTTTCCTCTATATATACGATGATAAAACTAATTTAATTCGATTCGTATAATACACACGAAACGAATTGACAATAATAAAATTTCCAAGTTGGAATATTTCATAGTTATTAAATTATTTAAATTGTAAATAAATTCCAGTCAAAGATTGCTATTATATTTCTTTAAAGTTGTTCCATATTTAAAAAATGTTCTTAATCGCCCCCAAAAATCCTTCATTTAAACATTAATTTATATTTAAAAAAAGAAACTTTTCATAAAATTTGTTTAATTTTTATTCCAAGAAATTCCAAATATTTAATTCCCTATTATTTTATAATAATTATAAATAAATAATACATAGAATATTACAATTTTCCCAATAGCATTTCTATTTTGAAACATTCTCTTCTTTCAACACGAGTATTTTTATTTCTCTTTCACAAAAATTCACAGAACCCAGTATCTTAAATATTTCAACCCTAACTAACTAAATAAAATAAAAATATTCCAATCATAATTAATTAATAAATTAAGTCTCTTTTATTTCCAATTATTTAAATTTGTATATTAAAAAATAAATTTCTACAAGAAATTTTTATTCCGCAGTGTCTTATACATTTTAATTCTAAATAACTAAATAAAACAAAAGCAATATTGCAATCATAATTAATTAATAAATTAAGTCTCTTTTATTTCCAATTATTTAAATTTGTACATTCAAAAATATCCTGAACCTTTTAAAATAAATTCATACAAGAAATTTTTATTGCCCAGTATCTAACCCTAAATAACTAAATAAAATAAAAATGATATTCCAATCATAATTAATTAATAAATTAAGTTTCTTCTATTTCCAGTTATTTAAATTTATACATTCAAAAATATCCTGAACAGTTTAAAATAAATTCGTACAAGAATTTTTTATTCCTCCTATTTAAAGTTCAATTGCTCAGCAGACATGTCAACCGATCCTCTTGCTTAGAAAGTACGCTCACCCTACAAGCTGCGCGCTGGATTCCACTTTCATCTTTCATCTCCCTATTCCTCTTTTTCATTCCACTTTCACGTAAGAGGAATTACCAGCGTCCTGGTTGAAACGAAATTCGCCGGACGTGGGAATTTATTAAAGCTAAATCGTCCAACGACGGCCGGCAATGGCGGAATTTCAGCGCATTCAGGAAGTTCCCTTACTACTCCGGCGCGGACGTTGGGCTGCTAGTATCGCGAGTAGTATGGCTAGTTTTATCGATCTTCACCTTAGGTATAACGGCGGGCCTTACCTCGTAATTCCTAGATCGCGTGTCCCGGCGAATTCGAGGAAACGAAAGGTCCTCGAGCTGATTCGTTGATTCGCGAGAAATCACGCGTAATAATTCCGTTTTATGTAGTCCGATGGTCACAGGAGAAAATGTTACGGAAAATGAGAGAAGCGCCTTTAGAGTAATGGACTGTAATGGCGTTTGCCGGGATGCTAGTGTACAGGGTGTCCCGTGCAACTGGGCTAATGGTAGCTTTAACGGGATGAGGGATAGATGCATATTTCATTAGGTAAATTGAAGTGGTTTTGAATTATGTATAACGTGGCTTTATAGAACTAGTGATCACTAGTTTTCCTTTTTTAAGCTGGCATTATGTACCTTGTTCTGCAGGGTGTCGCAGTAACTGTAATACAACCGACAAGGGGTGATTCTACATGAAAAAAGAAGTCGAAAATGAAGAATAAAATTTTTCCATTTGAAGCTTCCTTGTCGAGAAAATCGACTTTGAATATTCACCGAATATGTGTGCACTTAACTATAGTATATATAAATAGACCATTAATACATGAGTATCGGTGGTACAATCATGGAGGGGGTGATTCTACATGAAAAAAGAAGTCGAAAATGAAGAATAAAATTTTTTCATTTGAAGCTTCGTTGTCGAGAAAATCGACTTTGAATATTCTCTGGTGGTCCGCCTGCCTTAACAAAACTTAACACTTTACCGACCGGAAGCCTACTAATCGGCTTTTGGTCGCCGATGCTTACCGACCGATAGCCTATTAATCGGCTTTTTGGTACATTGCTCAGTTGCATTAGATGCGTTGTTTTGTAAGCTCCCATATTGTTGCAGCTCTAGCACCGCAATGTCCCAGGTCAAGTGGAGGATTATTTTATGCCCTTAGTGTCTGTTTTTTTTTTACAAATTTATCTGAGCATACGAAATGAACAGATACTTCCGTGCGACAGTCTAAACCGAAACAGAGCCGGCACCAGGGAGAACCTACGGCTGAGCGGCCAGTCGGACGTACGTATGCCGTTGAAGCGCTAGCGGTCGGTAAAGTATTAAGTGCACGCTACCCAGCGTTTTGCTAGCGTACTAAGTGCAAGCGTACTAAGCGTTTGATTAAGGCAGGCGGACCACCAGTGGATATTCAAAGTCGATTTTCTCGACAAGGAAGCTTCGAATGAAAAAATTTTATTCTTCATTTTCGACTCCGTTTTTCATGTAGAATCACCCCCTTGTCGGTTGTACTACAGTTACTGCGACATCCGGTATATTTTATGAAAATAAAATTAAAGTGCTGTCAAGATAAGATATATAGCTGGACCATCTGTATACCAGCGTACACAAGGGGATATTTAGAGTCGATTTTCTCGACAACGAAGCTCCGAATGGAAAAATTTTATTCTTTATTTTCGATTTGGTTTTTCACGTAGAATCACTCCCTTGTCGGTTGTACTACCGTTGCTGGGACACCCTGTATAGTAGTTAACGTGTGTTTCTTTTATGCTATATAATACTATTGTATAATATTAAACTGTTATGCTATTATACGGGGTGTCTCATGCAAATGGGTTAATAGTAGCCTTGACGGGATGCAGGATAGATAAATATTTCATTAGGTCAATTGGAGTGTTTTTGAATTATGTATCTTAATATGTGATTTTGTAGAACTAATTATCACTGTCTATTTCTTTTCTTAAGATGAAATTATGAATTTTGTTATTTAATTATTTAATTATTAATTTCATTTAATGTGTGTGCGTTTGTTGCTTTTTATTCTGTAAAATACTATTGTACAGTAATACTGTACTATTATAATATCATGCAGGGTATCTCATGCAACTGGGCTAATAGTAGGTTTAAAGGGGTGAAGGACAGAAAATCGAAGTGGTTTTGAACTGTGTTATGTGTAATGTGCTTTTATAGAATTAAAGATTAATAATATTTTTTCTTTCTTTTTAAAGATGAGATCATATGTCGTGTTATATGAGCCGTTCACTACACAAATTGATTAACTACATAAAACAAAAAGTGAAGAAATGCAATGAAATAATGTGTATTGTTTTTTAAAATTCCCTTTATAATTTCAATCGAAATAAATATTGTAGAATGCATAAATACAAATGTAACTATCATCTAACGGTATATAAAATTTATATGAAAAAATAGCCAAAAGGTAATGGTTGGTAATGTTACTATTTTTATGTTACTGCAAGAATTAATCTATTTTGGCAAAGAAGTAATAAATTTAAATTCAGTGTTTAAATTTTCAAGTTTCTTAACACAGAAAAAGAAAATTATGAGATATTTTTATTACAGATTTTTCATAAAAATGAATATTAATGGTTCTGTTATAATATATTATTATTTGTGAACCATCAGATAATTCACTATTTTGCACATCCACATTATTATTAGTTTAAGTATAATTTTATTTTTTTAGAATCACTGACAAATTGAAGGAATTGTTTATAATAATTCAAACCAAAATACAATCTGGAAGTGATGTTGAAAAGGCTGGAAAAATATGTAGTCCTGTAAGACAGTAGAAGTTAAAATATAGCAAATTAAACTTTATTCTTGATAATAATTAATTTGACTTCTCAAGTACTTGATTTTGCGACAATTAGACAATGTGACTGACTAATTTATTTTACTTAAATTCTGATAAGACGGCGCTAAAAAAATCACTGTTATCATTCATGGCTTGCTAGTGCATTAGAGTTACATTATTGCAACGATTTGCATTAGAGTACGGAGATAATCAAAATGACCTCTGAAATAAATTATTTATTATTCAGTAGTCAAAAAATTTTTGTCGTTTAATGGTGTTAATCTTAATTATCAGGGAAAGTTATTATAAATATAAAAAGTTACGACTATACCAAGTGCTTTGACACTTAAATTTATGATTTTTCAAAAAGTGGAGTTAATCGATTTGTGCAGTGAATATAGCAATCAAAGAGTGTATGTGTGTATATATTTTTTCTTATTTTGTATGAAAAGTATTCTTGTTATCAAGATAGAGAATTGCTATCTTTCAAATGTTGTAAAATTATAATTGAAATATTCTTTATACAATTTAGGTTCTGTTGGTAGTGTGTATATATATAATAAAATATTTATTGTATAATAAATAATTAACAGCTTTCGAAAGTTACTTATTACCTATAAATCAATTCAGTCGAAACGTCAAATGTTATTGGAAATAACAACAGAGATTACAGATATAGATATCACGAGCACTTTGCCCTGAAAGATAACAGAATTACAATTCAAAGATTTTTTAAATTTATGTCCAGTATAATTGAAACGATTCTATTCCATGTAAATACACACACAAAGAAAGAGAGAAAATCGTGAAATATAACGCAAAAATTGAAAAGAAAAAGAAGAAAGAACGTGGATAAAATATTACTTTGTTAGTTATTTTTAATTTCAATTACTATTCTAAATAAATGAAATTATTTATTATTCTAAATTATATAAATCAGTCTGTACATATGCTGTCCCTTTTTCATCTAAGAATAACACTTTTGCACTAAACACAATGCAAATATTTAAAAAAACAGAATTAAATCACTTTTTTATCCAAGAAAAATAAATCATTCACACTATATGTTCTGTTCTGACAAAAATTCATAGAACCAAATTAAAAGAAATTACAATTTCATTTTTATGCTACAAAAATTAACCCTTTACGCTTGAAAATTTTTTTGTTAAAAGAGAGTACGAGTTGACAAATTTTCTGCTATAAGGCTGATGATATTTTTTGAACAGTAAATAAAAAATCGTATAAAAATTAACACGTAGAATTATTTAATTTCGATATCTCGCGCAATGTTACATTATTTTAAATTTCATATATCAATTAATGTCGAGCTTCGAAATTTTATCAAATGGCGACTGAAGGGCGTCTCTCGAATACAATGGGTTAAACATAACTTAATCGACATAAGATAGTTGTACTATTTGAGGTTAGCGTTTACTGTACAAAAATGAAAAGTATTTGTCGAAAGCATAAAATCAAAGAAGAAGTTAAAACTGTTTATTCCCGATGTTACATGTAAATAGTAAGAGACACAGATTTCGCTAGTTGATGAACCCAGTAATGACGAAGATGGAAGGAATATAAAATTTATAGTGAAGATGGCGCCACTGGATATCGATCCAATATGAATATTTCTAACGGTATTATTCCTTTTTATTTTTTCTCGGTTGCAACAGCCTTTTATTTTATTTCTTTCCTTTAATTTTATACTTCGAATCACGCATAATATTCGTGGTTGCAAATAATACATATACCCTGTTGTAAAACCGAACATAACCTATACAACCAACCTAAGAAACTGAATTAAACTGTTTAACTCTTTCAAAACAGCTTATAAAAATTCGAAGTTGTTTAATAAAAGGTAAACTTCGCTTCAAATTCATAAAAATAATTGACTTTTATAATATCCAAATAGCCTACCCTTTCATACTTACACAAAACATTTCCTATAAAAGGATCGAGTCACATATAATATTCGTGGTTGCAAATAAAGGGTTAATCACACGAACTATACATGATATCATTAACCCAAAAATATTCATAGATCTAAATTGAACGAAATTATAATTTTATTTTTCTAAAATTTTGACAAAAATTAATTACACAAACTATACATTTTCGACTGAAGAAAATGTGTAAAAGCAATTAAAAGACATTCATAGGAAAAAGTATTTATTATTCTTATCGTATCTACTACAGTCACTATAGAATTTATTACAAACACGTTCACACTTCGGATTCGTTAATTTATAACAAAGTTGATAAATAAAAATGTGGAACCCATTCCACGCGTGGAACCATTTTGTGACTCACTTCAGTACGTCATGTCAGTCGTAAATCGCTAGTGGCAATAGAAAGGTGGATACGTTTGACCAATCCAGGTCGATATCCGTAGTAAAATAATTACACGATTACAGAATGGTAAAGGCATTTTTAGCCAACACATTTCCAAACGGTCGGTAACTTCAGCCGTGGATTATTACGACAGACAGTCGTTAACCTTGAAGTTCCTGTTACCGAGGGAGGGCCGTATTTAGAACTTCATCGAACCAAAAGAAGCGGATGAACCGGTTCCAAGTAGATTTCGTTCTATCAAACTTTGTCCCGTGCTTGATATTGAAAATCCACTGCATTGCTATTCAACGCAATTTTTCTTAACATTTTACAACCTTCTTGCGTTGTTTTGATAAATGGCTTTGATACCTTACAGGAAGGAGTGAGGGCAGATATATTTACATATCGTCATTGTTGCATATTTATTTTTAAGTTATCAGCCTGATGTACTGATTATACTCAGTACACTGTTCAACAAGAATTTTAATCTGTAATATCCATCATGTAATTCTCGTGGAGTTTATTTTCCTGGACACGAATCCCTAACCTAAATTGCTCTGGATAAAATGAATTATTACGTAAAAAGTTAAAGTGTTAATCGGTTCATTCTTATCTCGAAAGTTAGGTTAATCCGATACGAATTTGCTATAAAGTATCGTATTCTGTAGGCTTTCCTGGAGAAGAAACCATGCATCAGAATTGTAGAAATAGTTTTCATTTTGATTAGATGGAGAAAATATTCGTTGGTAACGCGTACACGGGGTTTCACCGCCACGCCGCCATTGCTCGCTGCTGTAGCTTCGGCAGTGCCGTAGCTACGAGTAATCCGAGTATCAAGTGCAATGTAGCTAATATAAAACGGTCTATGAAAAAGAAAAAACAAAGAAAATGCAATTTTGACAAAGTTCAAAGGGAACATTGAAAATTTACAAGAGATAGGAAATATCTTAAACTTGGTGCGTAGCTCTTAGCTTGGTATCGTTTCCTAAAAATTATTCTTTAGGAAACGATACCAATTACCGGGTCTCACCACGTGGAGGTGGCTACGCATCGAGACCCGGACATGCGCCCTAGTGGCGCATCCTGCTGACGCTATCCGTATCAAAGATAGCCTAATCTAACTTGGAGCGAATTAAATTAAAGTGACTCTACTGACACTTTATTTTACTTCGTGTCTTACAAAGGGGACTTCGGTTCGGTATACTAAAACTCTACTGTCGCAACGCTAAGATATTTTCAAGTTCCCATAAAAATAGGGAATGAAAAATCAAACACGCGAGCAAATAGAAAATCACGACGCGCCCGAACGAGTTCGCGATCATTCGAAAGACCGACTAGCCTAGGCGACGTACTCCTGTGCACAAGCAACTTCACACCTCGGCACCCTCCCGATCGGGCCTTACCCTGCCTGCCACCGCCGACCTCGCCATGGCTTACTCGATGACCTAAGGCAGCCAACGAACAGGGAAACACCCAGAGTCAATCCGAGGGTCCTATGCGAGGCCTAACAGTCGGAATCACGCGCATGCTCCATACCTCGGCTCTATGCAAACATAACCGCATAGCCGCCAAGTGCTAGAGGGACAGGCAGGCACGCTCTTGCAATGATTCCGACTGCAGGGCCCATCCCCCGGTCGTGTGCGCAGATTGACACCCAGGACGACTAAGGTCGACGGACCCTCATGTTGCACCAGATGCCTCCCCAGCCCGAGGGCCACGAGAGATCTCGATGCATGACGAGATTGACAGGTGGCAGAAATGGGTGTCGGAGACGAGTCATGAGAATGACTTACGAGGCGTGGAGTTGTCGAGTACACGGGAAGTACGTTGCGTAGGCTAGTCGGTACTTAAGAACGATCGCGATTATCGCGAGAACAGTTATGTTCTGTTTGGTAAACGAGAGGGTAAGAGAATTGATATATTTCGCTCCAAGTTAGGTGGCTTATCTTTGAACGGATAGCGCGCACATGAAACTTAGTCTATGGATCTATCTTATCCTCCTTATAACTACTTAGATCTAAACGCACGCATTCCGCGTCGTCCAACGGTGTCTTGAAAAACCTGAAAAGCCGAAAAGGAACAGGTTAGTTAGTGATTGGTAAAACATAATAAAAGCAAAACAAATGTAAACCATAATGATCAATGAAATGGAATACACAATCCAACGGTGAGACATAAACGACCCAATGATGAGAAATAAAAAACGAAACGATGAGACGTTCGAATATTATACGAAATATTCGAATGTTCAAATAAGGATAGATATAAACGAAGAAATAACAGCTGAAATAAAAAAAAAAAAATAATTAGAACCTGAAAAAATAAAAAATAATTAAAATCTGAAAGAAAAAAATAATTAATAGCTGAAAATAAAAAGAATGATTAGTAAATTGTTTAAGGGGGAGGGGTGTGGGTAGGGTGGCTAGCCCCGACCTCACTTCGGACCCACCCCCCCACTCCCGCACACGAAAAATTTATATGTTGCACTCCCGATGCCAAACTGGCAAATGACTCAAACAATGGCGCGTCGCCCTTTATATAATCTCCGATCGGCCGAAAATTGACGGAAATTTGCGAACATTACCGATTCCATTAATTATTATTTTTCCACCATAATAACCTATGATTTATTCATTTTTTCACTTCTATTATAAATTCACATTGTGAACAATTTGTTATTAACAATATTAATTTGTTATTAACAATAAGTGTAATAATTTATAAACTTTTTGCAAAATTATAGGCACATTTTAACATTTGTTTGTTATAAATTCATGTAATAACCAGTAATTTACTAATTTTTTCACTTTTATTATACATTTACGCCATGAACAATTTGTTACTAACAATATTAGTTTGTTATTAATAATTAGTGTAATAATTTACAAATTTTTTTTCCAATTTCAGATACTTTTTAACATTAGTTTGTTATAAGTTCAAGTCAGAGTCAATAATTTATTAATGTTTTCACTTTTATTATAAACTTAGGTTGTGAACAATTTCTTATTAGTAATAAATTTGATAATTTATACATATTTCATAAAGTAAAACTGCATTCGCATCTCCATAGCATAAAATTCTATGATACGTATATGTATGTCAAAATATTTTCATTTTCGCTATATTTTTTGGTTAAAATGAAATATTACACGAAAAGTAAAAACTTTGGAAGATTCATTTTCATTTTAAATGCTACGTGGGAGTTTATTTTTTAACTACTTTGTATTAAAAAGTCAACTAAATATAGTACTAAATTTAACAACAATATTTGTCAAAAATATTACTTTTTACAGAACTTCACATTTTTCTACCATGCTATAAATTTATACTATATGCGCAAATAATCTGTGTAACAAATAAAATTCTCTATTTTTTATCATATAAAGAGAAAATTTTTCAGTAACAGTCTATTTTTTATGAAATTTCAAATAGGTATCTTCTCAATTACAAGCATTTTGTGTAATTAAAAGAATACTTATATAAGTATAGTTCACTTTCACCCACCGTTGATACTATCAGTTTTACAACAAAAATTTTATATAATTGAAAAAGTACAGGCAATTATTAATATTACTTCTCATTTATATCTTTATAAACTCGAAGAGAAAATTAAATATGGGACTGAGGTCGGCGAACCATAGAAGATTCCGTTCCATCATCCTTATCCAATGAGATCCTTCGCAAGAACGAGCGATATTTTTTCCTTTTCTCTCGATCCACTTTTTTGCCGTCGACAAATCTCCTTTTCACCCGCCGAGGAACGTGTATTAAACCGGTCTGCAGTCACGGTAAAATTAAAACCATTTATTCATCCTATCAGGCTACAAAATCGAAGAAATACTAACTAATAGTCATAAACTTGCAGAACGAATCTTTTATATTTCGATACTAGTCAAATTTGCATCAGATTGTGCAACGTTCCGTGACACGGAAATAAAGAAAATTATTCTCATCGTTTATGAGTTACCGACACTCAGTAAAGTCGGTAGTTTTATTCCTTCACGTTTGAAATGTGTAGAAAGAAATCGTTAGCGTTCGGTATAAAAGTGAATCTTACTACTGTTATGATATAAATTCGTTGGAAATTCTCGGGAGTAGCTTTATTTTTATTTATTGATGACTGAGGTAAAGAAAGGAGAAGAAGATGGTGGGGACATGGGCCCCTTCCCCTTTCACCTTCGCGAAGGAGCAACGAGCAACTGGCCGCGATTTCTTTCCTTCTTGGATACGTGGCGACGCGACTTTGGCGACGCGGTTGGTCAAAAACGGAAACTCGCGATCTGTTCGCGACGGGAAAACGAAGCGTGATCGTGCCAGCTGTGAACCGTCGTCTGCACACACCGATCGATGCACGTGGTCATTTGGATCGTTACCAATTGTCTTCCAAGATCGTCGTTTCTTTCGTTTCAACAAGATATTCGCGTCCACGAGTGTCGATTTTCCCGCGAAATATTCGTTGCGACACCTAGCTACAACTAGAATTGTTTACACGCGAGACGCGTGACTGACCGTCGTATCGTTTACGAAAGTGAGAACAGTGATTTCGACGAGCGAGTTTTAGTTTTACCCGAAGAGCTTTGCGAGCATTGTTGCGTTCATGGTCTACGCATAAGCCATTTCGGTCGTGGTTTTTTTGTGCAACTGACGCGGTTACAGTTTCCGCGAGGGAACTTGTTTCGCCGGTAGGCAAGAAACAAAGACGCAGTAAGCAGAAGTTTCGTTTAATATGGCAAACGTCTCGCCGACGGTTTCCGACGCTGAAAATAATTCGCGATAAAAACGTTCGATAGGTTCGCCATGTCGTGGAAGTTCTTTGCGTCCAGTATCGAATTTCAATCTAACGGACCGAGCAGAATTTATTGCTTTCTCGTTCACGTTTCGATCTATTCTCCGAACGCTGTCGATAACTAACCTTACTTATCCAGTCCGATTCGTAACCGAGACCGTTCGAGCTTCGGAAAAAAGTGATTCGTCGTGTTGACATGAAAACCAATATGCCGGACGTTAAGCAGGAAACGGGTAAAATCGAAGACCTCCGGGGGTTGTTAAAACAAGGTTTGAGATCGAGAGTGTGTCAAGAGCACGGCGAGCAGGATTGTCCGAGTGAAAATGAACACGAGTTCGACTCGCTGGAGTATGAGGAAGATGTTTATTACTCAAATCTGACGGCAACCCCGAGCTTCGATGACATCGATGAGCTGAGTGACGATGCCGACGAAATTGTGGTTCATTGCTGGCGGGATTCGAACGGTGATATAGACGAGATCGTAGTGGACGACGCGAATTTGTCGGTGGAAACACAGTTTTTAACGTCTGACAGCGAAGACGGCGCCACTGGTCGCGGTCGGAAGAAAAAGAAATCGGTTCGAGTGATATTCCAGGACTTCTCGAAACCGTATCTGGCCAAGATCAGTAACAGTCAGAATTACAAGAAGTTCCTCGAATTGGTAAAAGGTGCAGCATATAATTCGTGTGAATGGTAGTGTCTGGTATAATTTTTAGAAGTTAAGTAATGTGGATTGTTGATAAAGTAGAATTTCCATGCTTTCTTTCTATCCATAATAGATTTCTGCTGAATCGATTGATAATTTGATTTACATTTTTCGTTCATCAATATCGACAGTTGATAAATTTATAAGTGTTATAATTGCATTATAGTCGAGATTAAACTTGTTTAGATCGTATTGTGATAGGTGGCAGTCACGCGATGCATCGCATTGAAAATTCTCAGGTGGTTTAAGTATTTATTTTAATAGGCTTCTTTCCGCATTTTTATAATTCCCGCGCTTTTTATGTATTCGTGTTGAAGTCCGAAGACAAGGGTCATATTTTTCGTAGACAAGTTCGAGTTATTGTTTTATTGCTTTATTTATCAGTCTAGTACAAATTGCGAATTGGAACCAGTACATAAACGATCATAAAAGTAGAACGGTGTGTGGCAAGATATGAAAGTGAGAACTATATCAAAGTTTCGTGGTATCGCGTCCACCGAATACCGCTGGACAACGGTACCCGAGAGTAACGTTACATTACCATTTTTGTAATCACAAGGAGCATCTATTGTATTTTATTTAGAAGAAGGATATTACCGTCGTGATAAATTTTTCATGTGCACTTATCCGATCGTAAAAGAAATTGAAACAGTGTAATGGTGTTGTAACCAAACCGATATTTTTCGGCGGTCAATTTAAAAGCTGTAAATGTATCAATGGAGATTTACGATTGGATACCCGTCGTTTATATTTGAAGCTTTTGAAAATGTCAGTTAAAATTATTCGAGCATAAAATTAATTCATTTTCCATGATGAAATGAACATATTCCTAGATTTTCGGTACGATTGGAAATAATACAGGGTGTCCCGAAAATGACCATTTATTTTTTGAAACAGTATGTATTTTAGAAAAGCAATTATAAAGTGTATATTTATCGAAATGAAATGCATGTATTTTTCTATAAATACATGAATGCATGTGGCCTTTAATTATTAGTTATTACACGTCAATCTGTCAGTGTGTTTACAAGTCACGAAACAGGCTTTCATACATTTGATCTATAGTAATTTTTGAATCATTTATATAATAGAATTACGTAGATAAGGTAAACCCCTAATTTATTTTCCTTAGTAATTAAGGATAGATCTCTAGATCCTATTTTATAATATTTTCTCAAAATTTTTTTTTAATTTCATTATACCTCACATTTTTTATGTTCCTTTTAGAATGAAAAGAAAATGTAAATGCTCGATAATTTAGGAAATCATCAAAATTATTGAATCAATCTTTTTTCCAAATTTTATTTCTCAAAATAAATAATTTTCAATGGTAACCAATCTGAGTACCATACTTCCGGATATTACTAATATTTTCAAAGGTGTTCGCTCGTTACGCTTCATGTATCTCACCCTACAAACAGGAACTACCTTTTTAGCGTTAATTATCATCGCAAAGTTCGTTTAGCTGGGGTTTCTTGCAGTTTTAGTCGGAACGTTCTCGCAACGCCATCACGCTTGGCTGACCTGGCGAAAGCCTGCGGTGTCGGTAAATGGATGATATTCAATATCTCCGCACGTTTAGCCGGAGATCAGTCGATACAGATGTCCTCGCGATCGTTCCAGATTTCGCGCTTATAAGCGGCCATTTTCTCCGCAGATTTCGTTCCGTTCCGTTATGCTTTCACCGATCGCAAATTCAAAAAATGCACTTCGAAGAATGGATATTTTAAAGAAATCTGTGAAACTAACGATTTCGCGATCATTCGAGAAATCAACTAACCTACACGGCCTGCACTCTCGCGTACAAGATATTATTAAGCTTCGACGCCATCGACCGATCAGTCTGCACTCAACTCGAGTCACGAGCGACCTCGACAGGGCTTACACAAGAACTAAGGTAACCCTGAACCAATGATACTCTAGTGAAGCCTAGTAGCAGAGTGTACCGTATCCCTGCTGCAGGGGGCAGGAGCTATGTAATTAAGGACTATCTCATAAGGTCTGAGCTGTATTAGACGAGTTCATATTAGAGGGCTCATATCCTACTCGAGTAACAGGTACTCGGGTAGGCAAGGGTCGGCATACCCTCGCCCAAAACACCATCGGTCTGACGATATTGCTCACATATATGACCACTGACCGAGAACTGACGCGTTGGTTAAACATCACATAGGTGTATTTTCATGAATTGAACGAAATTATCTAATACTGGCCAAAGAAGACGTGTCTGCATTAAAGTAAAACTATGAAGCAAGGAGAGTGAATGATATAGAAAAATTCTAATATTAGAGAATTTATATTTTTTAATAATAATTTTTTCCTAATGCATTCTTTGAAGAAATTTTTATATATTTTCTGCAATATAAAATGGCCAATATATGTACATGTGTACATTTAAAATTAAAATATAGTCAGTTAGGGATTATGCAAATGTCAGTAATTCTTCCTTATACTTTTATTTTTTTCCAAAAGATATATAAAAAGTTAAATTTTTCCGTTTTGATAATTCGATGCTGGTTGAATCATCTACTTTAGACAGTACCCTACTTTAGTGGACCCTATTTTAGACAGGCAGTACCAAGAAGTGGCGGGGTTAAGCCACAGGCGTATGAACGAGCAGACCCGTGGCCATATAGGCGGACATCAAATTCATTGCACGTAAATGGCGAACAAAAGAAGTTGCAAAATTAGTTATGTTTCATTTAATAAATTTACTTTTTATTCTCACTATTTAGATAGTGTATTTTGATGCAGAAAATGCACGTAACGATCTTAGCTTAGGCAACCATCTTATAATTACTTAGAACTATGACACATGCGTCCCACGACGTCCAACGATATATCCCCTGAGAAGAGATGTCGAGAGAAATTTTGCAAGACGTAAACTAGGAAGTTTGGACCCGAGTTGCATTCAAAAGATTTATGAAGCGGAATACGAAATGCATACAAAGCAAAGGAAGTTTATGAGAAGAAAAGAATAAGATGCTAACAAGCCGGAGAATAAACTCAACGATGCAACGTAGAATCGAGTTCGAAGATAATGGACTAGCATAATGGAAAAATATGAAATTAATTAGAAGAAGGAGAAATAGGGATGAGCTCCTTTAAAAATGTATCATCGTTAGTGCAATATATAATTAACGAGTCTCCTTAGCAGTGGCTTCCAAGTAATTGTTTTCTTATTGCTCTCCTTAACTCGGAAATGTTTTTGAATTATACAAATAATTCAGTTATTATAAAAGTTGTTTATGGATGTTTATTAAAAATTATATTTCATCCTCATTGTCTCAGTTTTGAGTATATCATACTTGTAGAAACCCCAAAACATTTTTAAAAAACATCCTAGAAAATAAATTAATTTAACAGTTGATAAAATAATTAATTAAGTACACAAATTTTTATTACCAATTATATTATAGTAATAAATTATTAAACAAATTATTAAGGTCATAGGTCTGGGTAGAGTAATAGTGATTATCCCCCAGCATCCTATAGTCCTTTTGGTTACTGATTATTCCACTCACATCTCTGTATTAACTATTAATTTATTAATTTTTTCATTTTTATTTTATTTTATTTCATTTTTAAATAAATTTATTATCTAATGCATAATTTATTATACAGCATGTCAATTTTATATGAAAAAATCAATTGCAAGGATAGAAAACAATAGCTTACCACGTAAAGAGACACCAGCATCCGTGATTCGAGCTCTGACTATACGTAACATGATCGATAAAACGACAACGATCTGTATCCTTTCTTCGTGGTGGTCAAACTTGCGTAATTTTCATACCGTGTCTTTGAGATGTCCGTCTGGCACTTGAAAGTCTTTTAAACACTTCGACCTCGAATTACCTAATTATTATGTCTGAAGTAGAAAACAAGATATTCCTGTTCCTATTAATATCAAGCAATCAATAATTCACTCATCGCTACGAGAATTACATATTAAAATAATCCGTCAATAATTAATACCGTAAATACAGATAAAAATCTCATACGTTTATACACATCTTACGTTTGACTCGATCCATGACTGAATTGTTCGTATATTTTCTCACTTGTTAAAATTCGATCGAAACTGTTGCGATCTATCGGCAGTAATTTGTATTCACGCTCGTAGCTCAGTACGAGCCGACGCTCTGTCGAAATTACCGGTTCAGGTAAAGCACGTTTCTGTTGCAGATGAATTTTTAATCTTCCGAGATAGTAAATTTACGTACAGTGCATTTTATATCTTAGTAAGTGACTAATGGACCGCTGCTATTGGAATTTCCGACGTAGCTTGTATTTATGGTGGCAGGTCCGGCTATTAATTTTGAGGTTACGTTTGCCTCGATCTTTTGTCGTCGCAGTTCTTAACTCGATTATTCGCACACGAGAAACTTGCGAACTCTATTAAAAGTTTCCAGACTTTGCGAAAAATTATTCTTTATTACTTACAGTGTCAGGTAACGAATATTGTATATGGTCACCATACATAATATTCTTAATATAACAGAGATATTGTGTATCAAAAATTGTACATTAAAGTACGTAAATTACAATTTAGATTTGCAAAAATCCATCACATTTTGAAGCTGTAAATATTTTTAAAAATTATTTTAGTTTTATTTACTTTAACACAGAATGTTTTTATATATCAATTTATCATCTTTTAGGTTAGGATATTCAGAATAAAAAGATTCTTTTGAAATTTCTGTATTATGAGTAATTTGCAAATATCCATCACATGTTGAAGCTGTAAATATTTTTAAAAATTATTTTAGTTTTATTTACTTTAAAACAGAATCTTTTTATACATCAATTTATCATCTTTTAGGTTAGGATATTCAGAATAAAAAGATTCTTTTGAAATTTCTGTATTATGAGTAATTGACGTTTAGAATTGTTATTGTTATATTTGTAATTCGTGGAATTTTAATACCGCTTAATCGTGGAAAGGTCGTGCAAGAAATGCAGTATTTTCTAACGCGTTTCATGGGTTTCAGGAGAAGACGCTAACCTTCACTCGTCTGGTTATATCTCGCCAACGTCGGATAACGTGGTGAACGAGCTGCAAGGACTTTCAATAGAGGAGCAAAATCGTCAAAAGGAGGAATGGAGCGCGGAATTGGCCAAAGTACGTAGCTGCTTTGCTTTTTTCGTTTCGTTGGAAACGTTGAATAATTAAAATGGCGAAATATGACTGGCGGGAGACTCAATGACGACGAGATCTCTTGGTACTTAGTTTCGTGAAACAGGTTCTGCGTTAGGCTTGTTCGAGATCCTTCTTGAAACGGTTGTACACGTTTTCGAAAGCAGTTGGAAAGTGTATAGTTAATAATGGTGAAAGCGGTTTTGTATTTTCTTTGTAGTCGATTGTTTGATATCATAAATTATTGAAACAATTCGTAACTTTTCTCTTTTAACGTGTAATACGATTTTTATATTTTATGGTTTTGGAATATAAATTAAGTTTGAATTATTTTTCTATTTATTTTTTAAAACGTTTTAAAATTAAAAATGCAAACATTGGCATTGTTTAATGACATCGTTTAAATTTGTTAATTTGGAGAAATATCTCTAATATTAAATGAAATGAAAAATTACAGTGTTTTATTAAAATTAATATTTCAAATCGTGCAAAATGGCAGTTTCCGGCAGAATTTTAGAATCAGATTTATTTAATTGCACAGGAAAGCTGCAGTTTCTTATGCTTTTACCTTCTTACATTTTAATTAACCTGAAAAGTAATTGAGATCTCAAAACAGTATATCCTCTTATGTGAGTACTAGGATAGAAATTTTTTTTTATTTTAATTTCTTTTCACAGTGTATAAAATTGCAAGATACAAGATTATCTTTATATTCTTCCTTATTTTAGACCATAAGTTATACATTAAATAGTATTTTAATTTAAACGAGAATTGAATATATATATCTTTTTATTTTTCATTGTATTATAGTAGATATCAAATGATATTTTCTTTAACCTTCTCCTATGTGGTAAAGAATTCCTTTATTCATCAATTAAAAATTTTGCTTTTATCAATTATCATGGATCTATAATAGAATTTGAAACCTAAAACTTTTGAAAGTTTTGATATATTTGTAAACAAATAAATATAATAAAGAAAAAAATATGTAACTGAGAATGGACAATATGTATGCATACAAATGATAGTGATTAAAATAATCAAATTTTGGAGGTTTTATATTTGTGGAATTAAAGTTTTATCAAATTTTTAAAAATAGAACACACTTTTTTATTTAATGATAATCACTTTTTTTTTTAAATATAAATAGTAAGATTTTTGAGACTTTCAAAACTCAAGATTCAAGACTTTCAAGTGTTTTTGAGTAATTGAAATAATTTACAAAATTCTTTAATCATTTCGAAGTTAAGATTCGAACCACCGATATTTCACGTGGAACGAATCGTGTTAAATTTTCAAAGGGTATCGATCGTATTTCGAATTCCATTAAACTCTGAAACCACACTCGCACGAGCGTCGAAGTTACGAACAAGGCGACGGCCGCCATTTTGATGGATGTTATGGCGCAGCTACGCTGTCGTTGGCAACCATTGCAAAAGAAATCTACCACATTGGTAAACAATCAATATTAACATAAACAAAGTAGGATAATACGGTTAAATTTTTTCCATACACAAAATAAAAAATATTTAAATTTTGGTTGCACCTCGTATTTAAAAAATGTACTGCAAAACATACTTAAACACGACTATTGCATAGTTATTAATCGATATACTATACAGTTACCAATATAGTTACTGTATAGTTACCAATCTAGCAATAATTATTAATATAATTATTAACCTAATTACACTCCAATTACCAATATAATATTTATCTCACAATTTCTTGATATCATCAATTTCTTGACAAAAAAGAAAAAAAAAAGAAGAAAAGATATAAGTCAAAAGAAAAATGAAATGAAATGAAAAATTTTCTTATTTCTCCAGAAATAAGTATAATGTCATTAATTTTATGTCTAATTATGATTCGTAAAATTACTATTGCATAGCTATTAATCGATGTACTATATAGTTACCAATATAGTTACTGTATAGTTACTAATCTAGCAACTGTATAATTATTAACCCAATTATACTGTAATTACCAATATAATATTTATCTCACAAATTTCTTGACATCCATAGAAAAGAAAAAAAAAGTAAAAGTCTAAAGAAAAATGAAATAAAATGAAAAATTTTCTTATTTCTTCAGAAATAAGTATAATATCATTAATTTTATGTCTAATTTTGATAAGTAAAAGCACGCGAAATGCATAACGTCCATCCTAATAGAACGGCAAATGTCGATAGATCGTTATTCAGCTAGTTATTTCCACGCTTGTGTGACCACGATCCTAATCACTGAAAAGAGCCTAATCTCTGCACGAAAGAGAAGTTGGAGCTCGAACGATTAAACTGTTTCGCGAAGAAGCTGAAGAAGTCACGTGTCGTAGGTGGAGGAGGAGATTCAGACCCTGAGGCACGTGCTGGCGAACAAGATCAGAGTCTCTCAAGACCTGAAGAGGAAGCTGGGCATCAGCGTTTGGAAGGAGATCACCGATGACGTGAATCAGGGCTTCAAAAACGTTAAGGAGAGTCAAGTGTACGTTTTCCACCAGTTCCTTAGAAGCACGCACTCCTCTCTTTATCTTTCACCCTCATCTTGCACGAACGGAGTCTTCACTGGGATTTGCCAGTGCTGTCACAAGCAGAGGGCCCTCAGCAGCATGGTCGATTCTTGCATCGTTTACTCGGCTGACATGTCTTCTGAAGATCACTCGATTCACTCGATTCACGGTCTGATCACTTGGATCATGAGATTTTGAGGAAAATTGGACTTCAACGTTTCGTTTCGAACAATAGAGATCTCCTGCTGATAGAGCAATCTCATTTTACGACATGTTGCTGATGCCCGAGACTCCAAGTACAGTTACGAATGCCACATGCGAACAATTGTTGCGGTTCGAGCTAGAGCTATGAAAGCTTGTTGCCACTAGAAAGACCCCGAGGTTGCTATAATTTGTTCTTATACATTAACGAGTTTGCATTCGTCTATAATCCACAAGTAGACGGCTAAGAGTCTTTAGACCCCTTTGTCTTATGTTCGACGTTGCAAATTATGTTTATCAACTCTTTGCCGCATAGATATCGCGATAAGAACCGCGAAGAACGAAAATAAGCATGCATAACACTTACCCTGTACATTTATCAACGACTTAGAGGTGTGCTGGTAGGCAGAGTTTGGGTATCCCAAGTTAGGGTCAGGATGGAAGAGGTTGGCAGGTTTGCTTCGAGATTTTGAGATCATACCACGTACATAGCCTTGTATTTGAAGTCTTGAATAGGGTACGTGACTTGATACATTTGCTGCTCTATAGCTTGATGACTCAGGCTTGAGATAGGACAGAGTGCATCACCCAGCTGAGAGATCTATTTAGCTTAGTGCTAGAAATACTAAATCGGTTAAGAGTTTGGATGCTTTCAGGCTTCCAAGCGTTTTTGGTAAAGTTAATATTAACCTTCCTTGAAGTAACAACCACTTTAATTCATGTTACCTGTATATGCTATATTTGATAGTTGTAAATCTGGTGTTTTGACTTTTAGACCGTTACATGTTCAGTCTCTAGTCTTTCACTTATCAAGCCTCATAATATTGTCATATTATAATTTAATGAATTACAGTTGTGTACATGTGTCCTAAATACTATCACAATCATAGAAATGGGTTTTTCGTTATTATTTGTATCCAATAGAGCAATAAAACATTGGCTATCAACTATGTAACAGAAGACCAAAGTTTATTTGATTACTATGTCAAAGACCGAATCATAGTGAACGGAATGCCCCATTTACCTCCATGTCACCCCAGAGTGCAAACTTCTGAGCTCTGTACAGTACATCAAACATACCTCTGTTGTGGAAGACACTAAGGTCCTAAATTAATTGGCACTAAGTTAATTTTGTATCGATCAATCGAACGCGATATTCCGGAGATCCTGATCTGAACCCAATTAAGCTACCAGCCTGCCACCCGACCCTAACTTCTCAGGTACCCGCACACTCCTAATGAAATATTGATTTTAATCACGCGTAAGGTGGCGGCTGCCAGCCTTCCCATACCTTTTTCGTTTATTTTCTGCTACTTCTGCCCCTCAGACATGTAGAACACTTTTCTTTGACTTTTGGTTGGGTTCTCATTCAGTTATCAGAACATCGGCGAGAAACTCGGTCAGTTCACCAAGGCGGTCTCCGAGAACACTTTGTAAGTACACAAGCAATCGTGTTATCCCTCAGATCCAACATTTCTTCCAACTCCCTAACCGTGTCGATTGTCAACTAAAACAACCTTACAGTTGTACGTTACTTCTTTCTTCTCTGTCTATCCCCTTTCTGGACCAAGAGAAATTTTGGATCACAATTGTCACGCGTCACATACGTAACTACCCTCGCAATCATATGATCCCTTTGCACGTTGTCACACTGCTCACGCGAGATTCACTACGCTTCAGGTTGTTTGTCACGCTGCAGATTAAGCGTTGTACAGAAATTAGGGGAATATTTGAGAGAAATTAAGAGAGAGAGGCATACACCGTGATCACTGGGCTGATTGGGTAGACTCGAGATAGAGAATTGTCGTGTAGACCTTGAGTTAACGATAGAACGTATTTTCTATTGGTTATTTGCATAAAAGTAATAATAGAGGAGTATAAGCTTTTATATAACTAGCAGGATACACTCGTGACTAATAGATTGCGAGACTGTCAGGTTTGCGTGTGAGTAGAGTGCATGAGGTGTATTCATTGTCGAGGTCCCAAGCAAAGGCATCAGTGACCATGGATAACATGACCTTGCCTGGGTAGGACGAGTTTCATTAATATTTATCATTTCTTTCTCCTCCCACAGATTCCAAAAGACAGAGTCTGTGTTCAAGACCACGGCTGAGAAGACCACCAGCATTCTTGGAGGATTTGGAAGTGGATTATCCATGAAGCTTGGCCAGATGCGCAACTCTGACAGTTTTCGTTCCTTGGAAGAACGAGTTGGCTCTGCCTATGAAAACATGAAGGTGGCTGCTGATGGGCAGAGGAATCTCTGATTGAGGAGAGGAGTCTTGGAGCCTTTTTCTTGATGCCAATTGGGACTCTGTGTGAAATTAGCACATTGTTGTGATTATTAAATGACTTGTAGATAACAATTATTGATTAAACATACATTTTTTAGAGCATTGCATTTGGACAACTATTTGTGAAAGTTGAAGCTTTCAATATTTACATACTTCAGAATGGTTATTATGCAAGACACCAATTGGTATCAATAGGACACCAAAAATCTTGAATATATGTGCTATACTGAATTAAACTAGATTTTTAAACTAGATATATGGATTTATAAGATAAAGTGGAAGTACGTAGTATCTTATAACAGCTGCTACCTGTAATTTGAAGTAGAACTTGAAGGAAAAGGTTATTATACGTATCCTTACAGAAATAACTTCCCTTCAAGGGATTATTTTATCTACTTTATACTTGGTATAAAGAAAACTAAAGGAAAGTGTACTTATTTAAGCAGAAAAGTCACTGAGTGAACATAGGATTACATTAATTATTAATTTAAAAAAGGAAAGATGTATTTGTTATAAAACCTAGTTTACATATTCAGTATTGAAATTGTCAAGTTAGTTTTGAAAGTCACTTATATCCATAAGACTTGAGTCCTCAATGATAGAACATTTATATAAAGTACGGCCAACTTCCAATTCTTTGTTTAATAGCATACCCAATCGATTCTCGCTTCAGCTTTAAAATTAAGGAACGAGGCCTGAAATTAATTACGAACTCTCTAAAATCAAGTGTAACAACGTCGATCGATAATGTGACAAGTTCTTTCATTTAACTTCCCAATTATGCAGTATCTTAACTTTGATTACTTTCTAAACTCCTTGAGACTTCTTCGTCACCTTATCGAACACGAGACATGTACTTTCGCACCTTCTGTAAACTTTTAAATGTAACATCGATGAAAATGATGATAGAGGATCTGACGGATTGTTTGGTTATGTTTTAGACGAAAGTCGTGCCTTCAAGATCCAGCTCAATGCAGAGTTTCAACGACATACTTCGAGACTCCGAATCGTTACGCTCAGCACCATCAGCAACCAGCCCGACCATCCCGGAAGACAAGCTCCTCTCTTAGAGTTGGGCCTCTCGAGTCTACATCGATTTCTGCCTCTTCTCTGCGTAACATGCTGACGCGTCGATTTCTGATGCCGACGTTTCGCCCTATGCTACTCACTATCACTTCTCACTGCGTATTGCTATTAATCAGGGCTATGCGATGTCGTATACATATTCGGTCGTCTATAATAAGAAAAAAGAAAAAAGAAAAAGAAAAAAAAAATATAAATCACTTATGGAAAAGAGTGACGAAAGTTGGCTTTGCAGAACTCGGTCAATATGGTACAACGACTCGGATGATTTGTGTATTTTGAATATCTCTTCGTGTGCACAAACCTATGTAGGACATTGAACATTGTTAAAATTAGAGTTGTAACTTGATTCTTCTTTGTGACTTTATAAGTTTCACGATGGGTTTGTTGAAGCGAGAGATAATTTACGATTTCATTTTTTCTTTTTTTTATATATATATATGTATTGATTATAAATGATTACTGAACTCGTGTACAACGCAAGAAAAAACATTCTATTGATTTTTAATGCGTCGTGACATTTTTATTTTTTTTTCTTCGTTCAAATTTCTTCTTCTTCTCTTTTTGAAAAAAAGGTGCAGGATTTTTATGTTAGTCAACGCGCATAGTTAGTATTTGTGATGCTTGTCAGCGTTGTGTATCTGGATTTTACGTTTCCCCAAATCAAGGTCATGTTACTCAAGAAGATGGCAATTGATTTCCTTACTTTATCGAACTTATTTGCACTATAGCGAGTTTTGTAACGTATAATATAATATATCGTTGATACGTACCTTAATGTTCAGCGTTTCAACCTGTTTTTGCACCACAAATTCGTGAAAGTAGGCACACACGCTTTGAATAGATATTTTACTCTGGTGGCGTTTTTCTCGCATATCCTTTTCGGGATATCGATAATCTTACATCAGAAACGGTAAATCGATGTATTCCTATGACATACATTTCTGACTATCAGTGTTCTTCAGTAAGACTCGTGCTTCGACAATACTATCTATTTTTGTGTGGTACAAGAGGATCAATCTCTCTAAAAAAAAAAAAAGAAAAGAAAAAAACAATTCGAATTCTTGCAATAACGTTCATAGAGATTTCAGGATTAATTTACGCGGGACACAGGTGGCCGCCATTACTTTTCTGTTTATTGAATTTATTTCAAATATACCACTAAAGTATTTATCATTGTACGTTACTATATGTCGTTATAACTATATTATAAAACATTCTATAACTTGTTGCACTTAATTGAAAATAATGTCGATCTTAGTAAATGAAGCTACTATAGCAATCACGAACACGACAATTTATTCGAATCGGATCGTTCTAAGAATTAAACGTAAATTCTAACCTAACCTTGTTATGTAATGATCAGATTCTTATCGTCGATGTACTTTAATGTGTATTAACAAGGATTGTTTTCGTCTAAAAGAGTTTATGAAGATTGTAAAGATGGTTTGGAACAGTAGTCAATGGAAGAACGAGGCTCCCCGTGTTCCGTGATCATTGAGCCT
Source organism: Eufriesea mexicana (assembly GCF_001483705.2). Classification (NCBI taxonomy): domain Eukaryota; kingdom Metazoa; phylum Arthropoda; class Insecta; order Hymenoptera; family Apidae; genus Eufriesea; species Eufriesea mexicana. Next base: position 461,817 of record NW_016915847.1, on the reverse strand, counting down.
TATGAATGACTTTATAAAAACGCGTGTAAGACCGATCTAACTGCAAATTGACTAGGAAAGCGAAGAATATTTTTTACTAAGCTCTATAATGAAATTACGTGGCGCGGATGTGCGGTGACCAAGAGCGCGTTTGCTTATTTTACAGATTCGTTAACTTAAAGAATCAAACACAACATATAAGTACATATTCACATACACACATGCATTTTTTTTGCATATTTAACGAGCTATCTGTCATTGAATTTAATCACTACGAATGTGTCGTAAATCTGCGCTCATATCGTCATCGACAACCTGCTACATGATCTACTTGTTCATATTGGTGAATAAATTATTTTAAAAAATGCTACACGTGAAGAGCGATTTTTCACCCATAGTATGCAGTGTGACTAAACGCTTATTATATATTAAAGATCTATGTGTGCTTCTTAATTATATGGAACTTATTCATACTTAATGAGAATTTAATAATATATTTTTTATGAAAATTTCAACAGTTCTTTTTCTTTTACTAGTTTTAGAAGGATCTCTTCGATTCCTAGTTAATTAGATAAGATAATTCATTTATCTCCAAGATTATTCCATGAATTATAAATTTATATTTTACAGGAATTCTTTATAGGTTTTAAGCATTATTTGTGTTAGCTTGAAAGGAAAATTACAAATTTCCATAAATTTTGACAAGTCTACAATTAAATTTTATCTCATCTGTAGATGACAATATTTCAAACTCGTTTATGTTATATATATATACAGTGTGTCATTGGAATAATCTTATACATTATTTAAGAAAATCTGTACTTTGTATAATATGTTAAGGTTACCGTCCTAATATAAGAACAATCTTTGGAAACTACTCTATCTTTGAGTACCAGTTTCCTGCTTATAATAAATGGACCACTTTATAAACTATCCTGCCAATCATCTTATTTTTTCGTTTTGATGTAACCCTGTTTACAAATTAATTCCTTAACAAGTCCTTAGATATTTGGGCTATAAGAGAAAAAAATATTTTTCAATTTAAATAAAGAAACTTTCATCTAATAATAATATTCAATTATCATTTTATTTTATTAAATTGTTTAACTAAAAATCTCAGTATTGATTATGTTTTAAATATTTCATTATGATTTTTTAATTTAAAACTATTTAATTAATTATTATTTTGATTTAATTGATAAAAAATTATTCTTACTGTTTACTTTGTAAAAATATATTAACAATCAACTTTCTAAATTAGAAACAACTGTTTATCAAATTAATAATATGTAGACAAGAAATCAATTTATTATAAGTATAAAGTATAAGAATAAAGTAAGACTATAATCTATAAAATTTAATGTAAAATTTAAAAAACAAAAATGTAATTTGTAAAATTTTCTTGAAAATAAATGATTTTCACTATGAAGTAAAATTTCTTTGGAGCTGTTCTCTAAGTATTAATCGGTTTACATTAAACTGTGACATGGTTGTTGCATTGTCTATTATCTTTTTTGACGTCTTTTCTATTAAAGGAACGAGTAAGAAGACGCGATACGGATTGGCATTTTCTACCATACGTATACTACTGGTTATAAGCTTAGATTTATACATCGCGTGTAGTTTATGTACAAAAAGTTCCAGTGACAAGAAATCCTGGACTGTCGATTAATTACTCTTTACGTTTCAGAAATTTATATAATTTTTTACGTCATAAAACACAAGTATCAATATATTATCATCTTATTAGATATTGAATGATTAGAAATTGCATAAATGTTTCCATAATTATTACTTTTTGCTTACTTATGGTCACTTTTTTTTTAACTCCAATTATTCTATATACTTTACTGCAACATTTAATATCAGTAATGACTAGCTTTTTAATTTAATATTTAAGAGAAGCCAATTTTTTAATTACTATCTTTTTTTCTAATTTGTGTATATATGTAAACATAAAATTCAACTTACCTTGATTAATACCAAAACTAGTATATTCTACATAACCTTTAAATATTTATAAACTTTTATTTTTTCGTTATCCATTTGTATATTGAGGTTATGTTTTATTGAAGTAAGATTTACCAATGTGTTCAATACGTTCTGGTAATATGGAGGATGTACGAGGATGAACGGAGTGTGAGAATAGATCAGTGAGAATTGATCAGTTGGGAAATACATTCATTCACACGGCATTAAAAAAAGGAATTGGTCAACTACTTTATTGCCATTCTTCACGTGGTACAAAACATAGTTCGGGTGCGTACGAGCACGCTTAAGTACAAAACAAAAACGATCCTCTACAAGTAGTCTTCTCCAGCTGCATGGCGAGAGCAAACAAGTAGAAAGGTAAGAAACAGAGAGAGAGACAAGAGTGAAACGAAACAGAATAAGAAAAGGAGGAAACAGAAATAAAAAGAGAAAGAGAAAAAGAGAGAGAGAGAGAGAGAAAGAGAGAGAGCTGTGTTAACATTATATGCATACATATCTGTATATGTATGTGTATACATATATATGTGTGTATATATATGTATATATATATCCGTACATATATCTGTATATCTGTATACGTATAGAAACATGTGTATATATATATATATTACGACTTCGTTAACAACATAAAATGTAATTATTCACATAACACAATAATCTGTGATCTATAATATTATAACGATCTGGTTTTGTACTGGATAGGCCAACACGTACAGTTTCCTATATACATAGTCGAGACTCTTTATTAAACTTCCATCATCGATGACCTTCGTTTTAATTAACATAATTAAAAGAGAAAAGAAGATCCATCTCTTAATCATGATATAGGGGGCGCAAGCTTGGCCTGTCGCTCTTATCAGGCACCGTGCAGGCCTGGTTGAGTATTATTTAGTTTATTTAGTTTAATCATTTACTTAATTATCATCTCGTTGAAAATACCTCTTAATGGATATATCTCGTTACCATGGTAACCTTGGAATCGGGTCCGCTATTTTGACAACGGCCAACAACACCGACGTCCACCGTTGCCTTTTAAGGTTAGGTTCGTATTAACTAAGGAGTAGAGTGTGAGAAGAAAAAATATATATATTTATAATATATGTATATATCTATGAACAAAAGGGGGAATTAACGTTAAATTAAGAACGCAGTGTAGCGTGATCGGAAGGGATCGTTTTATGATACAACGGTACCTTGAGTATTATTCAACGTGAACAAATCGGCGCGACGGCGTTCTGAACGTCTGTCGTCGTTGAATCACGCGGTAACGATATAATTATGCTTACGATTAGGCGAATCACGAGTAACGATTGTCGTTGATGAATCGCAGTTGTTGGCGAGAATCGATTTTGTGCCGAGAGGAAATTCGTTCGAGCCTCCATTGCTTATTCGAGTCGTAAATAATCCTTCGATTCTTTCAGAACCTTCGAGGAACGATCGAGTATATAATATCGATTTTTTTGTTTTTTTTCTTCTTTATTCCGATACACCAGCTTTATTATACACCATTCGAATAGCTTGAAATCACTTATGTCACTTTCCCACGAACTTCTCGGTTTTCAAATTTGCATAAACGATAACGCGAAGCGTATAACTCTCGAAGATCGTGTTTCGTGGACATGCATGAAGGTTAGGTGTTCCATATTGGGGTACGAAGTATGGAAATGTTACGACAGAGGGAGTACCTGCGAGCAACTTCACGCGTATCGTGCGATTCGTTTCGTACGTGGCTAGTAGATTGCACTTTCTGATCTTCTGTGCGAACTGTAAATAATTTCGCTATGTGAAATTCTGTTATACGTTTTTGACATAATTTACATCGATTAAACTTTGCTACGCGGATTTAGTATAACGTAATACTGCGACTTCTGTGTAAATATCACGTTTCAAAGATCACATTACTTTTCGTCGCATTTATATAGTACGGTTTACACGCATTCCTGTTTCGGACCGTTTCAGAAATTTTTGTATCATTTAATCTCTGGATTAAAGATCATTTTACAAATGATTTTCTCCATTTTACACATTACTCTTTAATTTTAATCAACAGGTTATAATAAATTAATAAAATTATTACTTTCAATATAATCATAATCATTTTGGAAAGCCATAATAAAAAAATAAAAATGAAAAAATCACTTCCTTTTTCAAAAGTGTTTTTCTACAATTTTTAATTGCACAAATTTCAAATTTTTTCGCAATACGCGATATGCAGTTAACTATACTTATTAGTAATATATTCAATCCTGACTTACAAAGATGCATAATTTTTAAAGGAGTGTTAAATAGCACACGTACACTTTTTCTCATAAATAAATAAAAATTCGGGAGATACTTAATAGGATAGTATAACAATAACAATTAAGAAACAAAAATGGTGTTACCAAATTTTCTCCTCCAAAAAAGATACACCTGTTGTCTAACAATCCTTTCGAAAAAAGCCAAATTTTGATGCAGCTTGTAATTTCGAAAAGCTACGATATTAATAGCACGTTAAATGCTAACGTATATCTTCCTCGAACCAATTTTAATCTTCCCAGGCGTATCAAAAATGTGTGAAACGGTCCAGATTATCTAAGAAACAATCTCATAATTGCACACATCGTTCCCGAACAATTCGTCCGAGCACGAAAGACTTTCTTCTTCCCGCCGTGCACAATGGCCGCCGCGCTGCGCGCGCAGCTCGCATGCAGACGCGTCTAGGATGCGGCAAGCCTTCTTTTTCGCGGCAATAAAATTCACCTATGATAGTCGGGCCACGACATTATCCTCGTTTACCCGATTCAACCGTGGCGACCTTTGCACGTGAACGTTGCACCTTTTCGTGCAATCTTCCATCTACGGAGGCCATTGTTGCCGTATCCCCCATGGCTGTCGTGGTTCACGGCGAGAGAGACGGGGGTGTGGCACACCTCCGTCCTACCTTCAGAAGGTTAACGCGCTGTAGCGGTATTAGTCAACCACAATGCGCCATAGATGTCGCTGAAAAATCGCGGGCCAACCGTGCGGCTGAATAAATCGTCGTGAGATTTCACTTGGTTCCTGAATCTATTTTTTGCTTGCTCTATGGTATGGGTGCCATGGCAGTGATTTCTCGAGGAAGCACGTAGGCAATGGACGCGGAACGTGTCTTGAAAATTATTCGTTTTTGGTAAGAATTAATTTAGTTTGGAATTTAACCCTTTCGCCACGATGTAGTCGGCTGCCGGTATGATGGAATAGTTGTGAGACTATACTATAGCATAGAAAACGGAGTGTAAATTAATAATTGGTTTTTCGTTCCAGTTATTTTACATTAAAATATTGAGAATTATAGGGAAATGCATGTTAGAGTAGTAAGAAGAGTAGTGAATTTTTAGAATTGTTTAGTACCGTGGTTTTATGTGGAAGATTTTAAAATAGTATACACACAGACCTATACTACACTTTGACAACAATAATGAGATTGTTATTGTATGTTAATAAATATTTAAAAAAATATAGTGTTAGTTGAGCTAGGGATATGGAGATTTGTTCAACCAGAGTTACTAACTAACGCGAAATTTCGATGAGTGACTATATTTCACTATAGTAACAAAGAGGTTAGAAGATAGAACATTCAGGAGCGAAATCAGTAAAAGTAAAAATTTAAAAAAGTTGCGTTATTAAAATTTCTAAATAAAAATTCCACTAAACTAAAAATTTATTTCGTACTAAAATTTGTGGAATGATACTTATTCGGTATATTAAGTGGGTATTAAATACTAATCTTTTACCCCAACTGTGCAAAATTTATAAATAGATCTAACAAAAATTTTTTTACAAATTCTAAAACACAAAAATAACCAAAATCAAAAAATTCGGAAATAAAGAATCACGTTAATCCAAAAATTAGTCTTCATGACTATTTACTAATTAAATACGATCGAAACAGACAAAGTTAGTTTCACAAAGAAGGTATACATAGTCAAGTGTAAACGATTAGATCAGCTGATAATGCAGCAGGAAACATGGTACTATTTACAGTATCATTATTTCATTAACATGCTCAGCTCCTTAAGAACAGTATGATTGATGGATCAAGTTAAATCGTAATACCTGACAATTACGAATTTTTCTTACTCGAGGAATCCATTTTCTTGACCCAAAATCCCTTTCTCTAACATTTCCTGTTCCCAATTTCTACCATATCATAACATCGAAAATAGCACAGAACAGAACACGGGAATTCTACCTTACCGACACCGTCGCAACGAGCGTTCTAGCAAACTCAATTAAAGAACCAAGGTAATTAAAAAGAACATAATCAATCTAACAACGAATCACAGCTATTCGTCTCCTCTCTTACACCTCGAGCAAGACGTATATAAGCGAAATCGATGGATCGATTACCGACTCGATTGTCGGTGTGTATGGGTGAGCGGCGATTAGAAGTCGGGTGGGTCGCCATCTGACTTTAAATTGGTGAAAGCAGCGCCGCTGGTGACTTTAAACACTGGTTATACCCCTTATAAGGCGGCTCTCATCATAACGTGCCCGAGGAGGAAATGTGTGGTTGCATAGTGTCCGAATCACGAGCTTCGACTAACGTGATTTAAAGAACAGTCGAGAATGAAAAGAGAGAAGACTTAATCATGGGCACACACTGATTAGTCGAGGCCTGCCGTCGATCCACTTCGTAAATAATACTTGACGACTCTTTTTCTGCTCGTCTCGCTCAGCCCATTAATTGGAGCACCGCTGATTCCTTTCCTACTTCTCCATAGTTCCTCTTTAACGGGGTCAAAACGGTGCTCTGAGAGAGGCAGCTGTGCTTCGTTGCCATCGTTTTGGTACTAGAGGTGAGAAAATATCTGCGAAGGAATTTCTCGATGTTAAATATATTATTTGCTCGGTAGAGGTTATAGTATAGTACGACCACAGTTAATCGTGTTTTGCGTTCTGTGATATTTGACTATACAGTCTAAAACATCGACCAGGGCCGTATGAAGAAATTTTTAATACAAAGTCAACGTACCTTATGAAGTGTATTGAAATAAATATTTATATTGCAATTTTCATTTCTTGTTTGCCCATTTGATGAAGTGGTAATAAATATTTGCAGTTTTTCTGATTATAATGAAATATCGTTAGGCATAAGTCATTTTTCTTTTTTATTGTCCTTTACTCTCACTCTGAAACAGTACGCTGTGTCATAATATATCAGTTGGTGCTTGCTGCTACTCGGTGGTCAAATTATGATCTCACTATATCGTAGCTGGTATTATGTCAAAATGATTCATTAATCTTTCCTAGTTTTTATCCCCAGTCAGACATTACGATTTTCTTTCTTCTTTTCTTCTTTTTTTTTTTTTCTTTAGAATTCTAATTCGAATTTGGTCAGACGTGTACATATTTTACGTAATATTTTATGTTCTTTGACTGAAATGCTGTCTTAATCCGGTATCTTATAACCTCACTGTTCCTAGTGACGCCATCTACATTTTTTTTCGTGAACTTCGTTCACTTTATCCGAGAGAAATAAGTTTTGAGGTTATATGTATGAGTTAGATTTATATAAAAATGAATTGATTTTGATACTATTTCTATGGAAATTATTACAATTTGACGATACATTTATAAAAATGATTAGAATTGGTCATTATTTTTTAAACCTAAATTGTGTAAAAAGAATATACTTTGTATAGTCAAACGCTGAGAGAAGCATTGACTTTTTGAATACTTTAAGCAGTTTCATAAAAAAAAGGTAATAGAAATTTTTACTAGAATAAGTTAAAATAAATGTACGGTGTTATTTAAATATTATGATAATTCTAATTTAATATTTATAATATTGTTCATATTATTATAGCTATAATTACTTATAAAATATATAGAAAAAAATTTGAGCACGTCATTTTTTAAATTACGAATTTCAAAGAGCCAAAAGTATTTTTGTATATTGAACAACATCAATGAATTTTGCATAAGACTGCTCCCTTGTATAATAGTTCATTTTATGCTCTTTGAAATGTCATAAGTCGGGTCATGCGGACAGTTTTCATTCCTGAATAATTAGAGCCGCTGTTCGTGTCACACTCTAAGTGCACGACAAAGGACGGAGTGTATATAAGTACCTCTTATAAATTAAATATAATACTGGATCTAATTTCAAAAGATTTTGCAATTTTCTAAGTGAAGAAAATTTCTGAAGTTATATGGAACGCTAATTATAAATTATTCAGTTTTATATTTATATTGTAAAATGAGTATTTTAGAAAAAAAGTTATAATACTTTCAAAAATAGAAAATAATTTAATAGACATATATTGCAAAAGTTTCATTAATATAAACTATAACACGATTTTGTTTTATCACTTTTCAATACATTTATCATCCAATTTGCTATTAAAAAATTTTACTTTCCTATCTTAAAAATATTAAATACCATATAGTTTCCTAATCTTAAAATATAGTAATTATTCTACCAGTATTTCTTCATGCAGAAGCGTAGTTTGACCCAAAGACATTTTGCATTATCAGGTAACTTTCCATTAAAATCTCTTAATTCTCTTTTAATCAAAGTTTCTATGAAAAATACAATTCTTATTCTTTTTTATTTAATGTTATGACTAATTAAGTAGGTAATATATAATATTAAGTACACATTTTTAAAAAATTACTAAAATCCTCCATCTTGTCACTAATAAAAATTCTTATTAACATAGTAAAAAAATTGTTTAAGTTTTCATAAGAAAATATCTTAAAGTGTAAATTCATCAGAGATTCATCATTTTGGCGAGTATTATGAAACACACTTTCCAACGCCACCTATACAAGTCCTACCAGTCCTAACCTTATCAATAGAAAAAGAAGAAAAGACTAACGACAGAAATATCTCCTAACCTAACTGAGACCAATTAAATTTCATGTTACTCGTTGATACCACACAAGTTGCATTCTCACTTCCTCTAACGCCATTTTCTCCTAACCTTTAAGCGAAGAGATACATAGCACTATCTCCGAATGGCCTTCATTTAAACTTGCAAGCTTGCAAATGCGTGAACAAACTCGTTATCAGATATCTACCCGCCCAAATCGAATAAACGTTTATTCACGAGTATGTTGTACCGACCGTCGATAACCAAGAATGAGTCAATTAGGCGGTCTGCCATGATCGGAGTTGCGGGAGTCGATCGCGTGGAATTGCAGCTATACGCATGCCGACAGGCGTGTTCCAGGTGGTTCAGGCTTAATTAACGCGATAAAGAGATACCAGGACAAGATATTGTTGCCACGATAACGTATGAAATACACTACCAGCCATTCCACGATAATCCATCGTTCCGCTGTTCGCTAATTATGCGCTTAATTAGAATATTTATGCGTGGACGTACAAGAGGCTTTCCTGGAACTCCCACTCGGCACAGAGATCGACTTCGTCGTAAAATCGTGATAGTTTCTTTCGTTCTACGATTTCTCCTTGTTCCATTCTTAAAAAAAAATGTTCTTTTTTAATTTGTTATGCAATGTTCATTAAGTCGAGATACCTGGTTGTCGTCCTGTATGTTTCGAAATGCTTTCTCCGGCGATTTCGTTTAATGAGTATCGGCCCTACTACTGTACCGACAGCGCTGGGGAACTGTTCAGAGTATGCTGGACACGTGACCAATCACCTGGTGTGGATGGCTGTGTGAGAGACTCGTCAGAAACGAGGGTTTGTCTTTTATAGAACTTCGTTGAAATGCATGTGGATGGACTGTAACAATTTTTCGGTTATTATTGGTGCTATACTCCTTTGAATATTTGTTGTATTCAATTTTCTTAGTAAATTGTATATGTAGGTTCATAAGAGTTTTTAACAAGTGTTCCAATTTTCAAAATTGTAGGTCTTAACAAGTGTTTTGTATATAATAGCAATGGGAGATTCTAGTGTACCTATTATTATTTTTGATGTTTGCTGAATTGTTACTACAGTGCATATGAGGATAAAAGAAATATCAGATTAACAATAAAATGGTATTCCAGATTCAAATTTAAGTAAAATTATTCTGCGATAAGCTTTACTATTCTCTGTTCCCTATACTTGTGTGTTCTAATGAGAAGGCTTACAAAAAGAAACATGATAGTGGGCAATGTATATGACATTTCTGATGAAAAATATACGCAGTCCTTATACGTATAGTAGTAACCTAATTTCATCATTAACAAATTTATGAAGCAAACAAACCTGTCAACCAGTGTCAAACAAATATACTGATCCAAATGACAAATTTTCCATCATACTCGCATAACCTATATAAACCTGTTCCATTAGACGAGTGCATTAGTTCCAAGAATACGGTATGAAGTTGCCAAATCATTCAGCGCCATCTGCACTAAATTGCAGCAACATTGACTCGGTCATTCGAATCTGATCTAATCCTAACAACAATTTGAATTCAACCGCTATAACATCACGTCTCAGACCGCGAAGCAACCTGTTCTATTTACCCTTCTATTTACCCGTCAAGCAACCAAAGGCTAACCGCGTGAACAGCCAGCCTCCAAATTACAAGTTGATAACACGCTATCGAGAGAGCTATCTCGCGGCTAACCGAGGCAATCAGTCGGCAACACTTTCTTGCCGGTCGTCTCTAATTCATCGTCCATGGCGTAAGGCGCGCCCCCTGCCCCTTCCATGGACATCGATGAAAGGATGGAAAGAATTTCCCGTCGTTAATGCAACGAGATATCGCTAGAACGGAGCTAACGGACTCGACGTCTCCGGGGCTCCCCGGCCAGTCGTCGTCGCGGCCTCCAACCGTAAATTGGCCACGCGTCATTAATACCGGACTCGGCGAATTACCACATCACCCTTCGATAATGCCTACCGCTCGATCAGCGAGAAACGTTAGCAGGAACTTTGCTATGTTAATGCATGGTTACTGGGATCTGAGGTGCATCGAAGGAACGCCAGGAGAAGTCCAGTTTCAACGAATATTGCTGACCATGGTCTTGGGTGGTTTGTCAGGACAAAGTTAGCCTATTAAATGACAACTTCTCTTTCTGTCAATTTTTTGGAGGTTATCTGGAGGTTCTTTAAGGACCTGCAATCGAGATTAATTTTTAGAATATTAAATGGATATTAAATGTATTGTACTGAATATATACATATAATATTATATGTACATAGTTAGAAAAATTTGGTAATTGACGCTAATTGTATATAAATTAGATTTGAGATAAAATCTACGCTTGTTGAGTAATTTCTAATAGTAATTATATGGATTGAATCCTTTACAGCATTTGAATTATGTTATTGTCAGTTTCACTGGAAGAATTATATAATAAGTGTAAAATTGTAAGTAATTTTCCAATAAAATTTCCTTCATTTTTTAACCCATGTAGAATAACACTCACTTGTTAATACTACTACCAGTCATGTGACATCCTATATAATAGTGAAATCAGTGTCTCAACGAAATTCCAAGCATAAACAAGTTTCTTTATAATCTCTGTCAAACAATCTCCAATAATACAACTCTTATTAATAATTTAATTCTTCATTTAAATAATCAAGCTATTAAAAACACATATACACATGTCTCAGTTATAATTATAAATATCTGAAGCAAGATAAGCCTGACTAGCCTCTTGGACAGCTGTAGGAAACAGGCTGGCAATCATATAATCTCTGTCAAGATCTGACATCCCTGTAGGTGTACATTGGGTCGATCCTCATTGAGGAAGAGGAAGAAATCTCGTGTTCCCTGGGTCCTAATTAAAATTTCAACTCTTCCTGTATACAGGTGACTGAATTGAAAATTGTCTAAGTAAAAGTGCCTTTGAGCTTCAACATTGAAAGAGTAACAAGTAATGGTAATCTTATACCCTGAGTCAACACCATAAACCCTAATGACAAAATTGGTATTGGATATACAAATTGAACTGAGGCCTGGGAATTGATTTTAATGTTAATAGTAATGAGGAATATAAACAATTACTGAGTATATATTAGAAATAATATTTTTGATAGTTTGGAATTAGAAAGAGAAAATTGGTAGAATGAGTAATGTTTCTTCTCTTGTGGTGTTTAGAGTGAATCTTTAGCTTGAAACAATGGGAAGAAAGAGAATATACTTTCTTTGTTAATATTAGAACTATTGTTCTGTAATGTGTATCTAAATATACTATTTATAAATAATAGTAATTAAACTGGTATGATAAAAATAATGTGTGTGTGTATATATATATAATTAAGTATCTGCCTCAATAAAGATCAATATTAATTTTGCCAAAAGTAGCTCTACATTTCCAGTAATTGAAGAAACAAAAATCCTAAAATTAGCTATTTTGGCTGGTTTAGTAGTTCTAGTGCTAAACTTTAGAAATTTTCATAAATATTACTCTTAACTAATCTTTTTTATATATGTATTCTTATGTATGTGTTATGTACATATGTATATATGGATAGCAAAGTATCTGGAAGACTTGATCTGTTTTGTGATAGTGTCAATAAATATTCATAAAATTGATATTAGCAGTGGCTCTGTGTTTTAATAAAGCTAAAAGAAAATTCTTATGTAATTAAATTTTACTCATGATAAGATTGATTATTAAGAGAACGCTATTTTTACAAATTCCTATAAATTAAGACAAGAATACTGAAATTGTAATATTAATACAACTGACAACATTTTTATGAAAATGAATATGAAAATTGTACAAGATAACATCAAGTACATAATAAATAAAAAGAACCTGACTTTATAGCAGTATAATGTAATCTGATACTAATACAAAACAATGAAACAGACCTGAGCAGCGAACACCTCAACCTTCAAAATCAACATACAATTGAAATTCCACATGGCATAAAAAAAGCAAAACGTAACCACCAATAATATCAATTTTATAAATATTTATTAACACGATCAGTACCGACAACACTTATCATGGAACTCTCATTAATACTCCCCTGTTCTTTCCTATAAACAACAAAAAAACGCTAGCTTAGAACCTAACCTAACTCTCGCCTAGCAGACCACCTATTTTCGCGACAGCTTGCAAGAACAACGAACCAACACCATGAAAACCATCTGACCGTACAGTAACGTGTCCGCGAGAGTCGGTTAATTAACGTTATACACGCGTTATCTCGGGCACGTTTCGCGGCGAAGGTGATGGAAAGGATGAGGTTAGGGTGCGTCTGATGCTTATCGGCCGATCAGCAATTACCCTGATACTATCGTGTGGAATCGGTAGGAACGGCTGGTGTGTAGAGCGTTATTGATAATATTTCGCGATGAGAAACGGTAAATCGTATAGCTGGCCTAATCCAGGTGCCGATCGGTCGCGATCCACGAACCAGCCAGCGAGGTACGGCCATATCGGTTTACTCTCTGTCACGATTTAGCCCCGGTAAAACTGACTAATGATACCGGTAAAACGTAACAGGGGAGGAGGCATTCGAATGATCGATGGGGATCCATCCTAGATCATACTTCAAACGCCACCGAGTTGCGTTCTATTATCCCTGATAGCCTGTTCCTGACAAAGCTGCTGGCCCAGAGCAACGATTACTATCAGCTGTGCACCTGCGGGAAAACGATACGTGATTACTCGATTGTGGAGTATTCTGGTTTCTTCTTTTATGGAGACGAATGGCTAACCAGTGACTGGTGAATGAGAAAAAATGGTCGTACAGAGGAAGCGGTTTGCTGAAGATTCCACGTAATCTGGATGCTGAGTGGCTGGAAGACTGCGTGGCTCGCGTCGAGACGCCGTGAAATGGAGGCTTGATATTGCGAGGAGGTAAATTTTCAATGAAGTGGACCGGTTCCATTACGTCTGAGATAAAATTCGAGACGTACGTGCTATCGTTGGAATGATAGGCTTTGGTCACGCTGCGGATGTTCCACTTGCGAATGTGGATCAGATTAGGGTAATTTGCCATCGCGAAGACTGTTAGTGGCTGGAACAGTGATAGGCACGGTGATAAATCTCTGGGTAGATCGAGGCAGGTGCGTGGAAGGAAGTTAGGCGAGGATTGTTAGCGTTTGGAAAAGATTTATAGCCTTTGGTTGGTAGCCTGTGAAATCAGGCCTGATGTGGTTAGAGGAAGAAGAACAAAGTGGCAGAGGAAGAAGGATAAGGCTGCATGCGTTCAAGCAAACTGGGAGTTAATTTGTTATGGATTTTGGAAGAATAAAGTGTACATTTGGTATAGAACACTGTTTAGAGATAGCGTGTTTGGGTTGTTTGAGTTTACTGAAAGATGGATGGAAAATGTCAGAAGATGATTGCCATACTGTCTTAATTTGTGCCAACATAGTGCGGAATAACTCTAGTATACAATTTTGGGATTGACATTTGTTTCCAGAATTATCTGAATTGTCTTTAGAGAATAAAATAGAAGATCATTCTCTTGGAAACCAAATAATGAAATGCAATGATAATTTAAAGATAAAATTCACATCATGTTATACTGTATTACTTAGCAATTATGCAAATGCGTTCTTAAATTAATATAAATTTACAGAAACAAACTTTGGGAAACATCTGCATCAAATATCAAAATACTAAAAAGGTTCTAATTAAAAACTTCTGAAATATCAAATTCATCAGAATTCATACCATTAACATTTTAAGAAGACACCTTCAAATAGCATCAATAAAAGAAAAATATACCCAATACTATGATTAAACGATTACTTGAAGAATCCCTAAAAACTCACAGGCTCAACTACATGAAACTAACAATAAAATTTAATTTCAATCCTACTATGATACTGTCCTATATTATTAAATAAAAAAAGTTATGAGTAAAATATTTATAATGCAATATATCTGATACATTATAATTAAAATAAAAAGAAATCTACTTATTGCTATTTTATAACAGGTGCTAAAAAGGCAAGGATTATACATAATTCTCGATTATATAAAGAGTTTACGTAATTGAACGAAACAAAGAAGTCTTAACAGATTGATTTAAATTCTTACCCAATTTACGTGGTTTCACTTTATCTTCCAGATTATTCCACTTAAATAACATTCCTCATACGTAACAGGAGACGTAACACACAATCAAAAGAAAAACGTACGTATCCACACTATAGAAAATCAAAATCTACTACACGAACCTTTATCGAATAAATAAACACTACACATAACCTAACCTAAAATAGACAATCAACGTGCCTTCTAATTCCGAACTTGTTCGTCCAAAATCAATTCGTTTTCCACCTTCACGAATCGTTTGTCCCTTTGAGCACAGAATTCTAATGATTACACGGTGTAACAATACCACAATATCTGACATAATATCAAACAAACGAAACGCCTGCGCGCGAGAAAAATTCTGCATGCAAGCCAGCGTTTACGTGCGTGCACGCCTGCGCAAACGCCCACGCATGCGCAGCTTAACATTACTCATAACCCTTCCCAGGTAACTACATTCTCGAAACATTTTTATTAAACCACTGAACGAATCCGTACCAAATCGATTACGGTAATCATTGTCGATACTAAATCCACAGGAGATAGAAAAAGAATTTCCAAGCCCAGGAGTTGCATTAATGTCTCAACCACAAGCGAGGTGGTTGCGAGGAATATCGTCGTAGAATATTCGTCAAATCGTCCGCTAAACCGCAGCAGCTACCAGTTTTCCGCGACCACAAGGCGAGTGACCACAAATAGAGCGACGTCCTTTGCAACGGAAGGAATTTTTCGGAGCGCTTCCATGAGAAGATTATCCTCTCTGTACAATGTTCAGATCGAAGTGTAATCGCAAAGGCGTATGAAACGTGATCGTGTCTCTAGTGTATAGAGAACGTCGATTGATGGTTAAAGAGTTCGGAGATTTTTCAGAAGCAGAAAATTGAGAGGAAAAATTCCGGGGCTAATTTAGCGACCGCGAATGGAGAGATCGCGGATGATGTTGCTTTTGTGGAGACCGACAAATTGGTCGTGCAACCACGAGTACCACTAGCTCGTGACCACAAGGAAGGTATGATGCGAATGTGATACGAGAAAAAGACAAAGAAATTTTCTTCCTTCGAAGATGGAAATGTTTTTATAATGAGAAACATTTGTTTCAGGGTGTTGCGAAGAAAAACGCAATTGTTATTTCTTATTCGAGTAAGCACAATGCAAGTGGACGATTGGTTACTTTGTCCTAGAGGGCTCTTGTACAGTTAGATTGATATTAAATATACTACCATTGTAATATTATTAGCAATAACAATATTATTTTTTATATCTTTTAATTAATTTGATATAAAATTGGTATTATGTGTTTTAACAAGCATGAGATATAAAGATGCAAGGAAAATACTGTAAGAACTGGAAAATTGTGAGAATTGAATATTTTTCAACATTTATGATCTTAGAAAATCAGCATTTTGATGATCTAAGATATGGATATTAAGAACTTTGAGAAATTTAACAAAAGGAAAAATGTGAAACTTTAAGTAATTCAAAATATAATACTATTATATCACATTTAATTCCAGGTTATTGCTAATGATATTATTGTTCCTGTGATATAAAGTAATTACTATGAATCTTGGAAAATCATCATTTTGGTGATCTAAAACGTGGATATTAGAAAATTTGAGAAATTTAACAAAAGGAAAAATGTGAAACCATAAATAATTAAAAATATAGTACTATTATATCACAGTTTATTCCAGGCTATTACTAATGATATTATTGTTCCTGTGATACAAAATAATTCCTATAAAAAGAGATTTTGGAATTTTTCTATATAAAAAGTTTCTTGTCTAAATGATCACGTTTTACCATTTATTTTGAAGAAATACTGATATACTGGGTGTTTCATAAGTATCCATAAATTATGTAAGAAACACTTATATTACATCTTTGTCATAGTCACTAATATCAATTCATTCAATGACATGAAATAATCGCTATTAAAAAAAATGCCCTAATTCAAGTGATCACGTTATTCTATTAATTCTGCAATGTATTTACTTTTATTCAAGCAATAAATGTTTGACGATAAATCGACCAGACCTGACGTGCAGCAAAATTTCTTCAGACATATGACGTCCATTACACTCAATAGCTAACCAATAAATACAAATCGGTGTAAAAATAACAGAGTTGCGATAATTCCATTGTCAGTACGAAATCAAACAGAAGTAAGAGGAAAAATACAAACATGTGTGCACCACTGAGCCCTGGTCCCCATACGAGCTCGTAAAAGTCATCCAAATGATCGTGTGGCCGTTCGAGATGGAGTGTAAATATTTTGAAAATCGGAGTAGATTTCACGGAAGTTCGTAAAACTGTCCGATCGAATCGATCGCGGAATCGTAAAAGCACGACGAGGAATTCCTCGAAAGTCGGGCGCCAGCTCGAATTCATAAAACTTTGCTGAAGTCCTTCGCTGCGGTGCCGTTTGCGAAACAGAGACGATCATAAACGGCATGCTAAATTTTCTAAAACTCACCGGTTTTCTTTTCCTTCCTTCAATATCTCTGCAGGAGTTCATAAAAGTCCGAGCGACTGCGAAACGCGGTACTTAATGGGAATTTGTAAAAATGATGGACAAAATTTGTGAAAATCAATCAAATTTCGCGATGGACCCCAAGAACACTCGTCCAGGCTGTATGGAGCTGGATAACATGGAATATGATGCAAATTTGTCGATATTTCGATAATCGTATCTACGTTTTTGGTCATACTAGGCATCAGCGGTGGATTCTCAGTTATTTTGGAAATTTAGTGACAAATAGACAAGTAAACTACTACAAATGTTCCTCCAGGTTGTATAGAATAAGAAACCACCAAGAACGATACGAATTTATCGATATTTTGGAAAATGAATCGTTATTTTTGATCGTGCATAGTATCGTTGATGGATTTTCAGCTAACTTCGAGAGCAAGGATTTTGGGAATTTAGAAACTGAACAGACACATAAATTGGAACATTGGTTTCTAGGCAGGCTATTGTTGCCGTAATTAGAGAAAGTTACTTGAAATATTTCGGCTAGGTTACAAAAAATAAATGTAAATCTTTTATGGTTGGTTTGGTGAAGTATTATGAAAGTTGTTATTGAGTTGGTTACGAAAAGGGAAACGAAACTGGAATAATTGTAAAACATGAATAGCAAGATGCCTGTGCTAATTTTCTAAACTTTTATAATTACTCTAACCTCACGAGCAATGGAGGAATACGTGACTTACGACAATTCTGTAATTCGAAGTGTACTTAGGACAACATGTGGAATAAATTTCGAAGAAATCTTCCATGACATTTGAAATTAAATAAAAAGACCATTACATATAAATAATTTGTATAGTTTGTAAACAAAAATTTGAAATTTTTTAGAATTTTATAACCATATAAAGTGAAGCTATTTAGAGAAGTGAAATAAAATTGAAAATAGATCTAGGAGCAGAGGAACAATATAAATTCTTGAGACCATAGACGACTCTCAGTTAAAATTCAAAATTTTTGTACAGAAAGGCCATAAAATTCAATATAGATTTTGAAAAATTCACTGGAGCCAAGTATAGTATCCCCAAACCATAACAAATCTCCACAAACAACTCTGAATACTTAGAACAGTACTGCAACTTCCTACAGAAACCTTTCAAGGAACACGAGTTACCTAACCTCAAAACATGCGTAAGATGAAATCATAAACCTCGATCTTAACTTCAATGATCCATCAATATCAAATATAACTTCTCTAAATCATTAACAATACATTAAACTCAAACCAACAGAGACGAGTATCCTAACCTCAAAACTTTCGCGAAGATTTTCACTTGGAAAAATCTAAAAATAAAACCAATATTGCAAATCTTTACTTTTATAGGTTCAAACAAACATTCAGACAAGACCTGTTCATCGTAATTTAATCACAGACCAATCCTAACCTAACCTAACAAATCTTTATATGAAGGGATAAGAAAGAACAGAGAAACCAGGAGAAACAATGATCACCCAATTCTCAGAAAATCCAACTGGTCTACCAAAATTTGCCGACATGCTCATAAAAATCCTTTCAAATCCATCAGGATTTGAATGACGAATATACGAAGAAAGGTTAACAGATCTCAAATAGAGGAACCACTGGACCATCTACGTTCCCAAAGGAGTAACATTGCAGCATCACGAGGTGAGAAGCGATAAAGTCAGGCAGCGAAGCGTCGAGCGCCAGGCTGTGGAGCGGAATTTATCGTCCGCCGCGGGACCTATCGTTTTTCTTGCCCAGGCGTACTATGTGCGTAATGCATGCAAGTAACGCAATATCGCGCGGCGCGAACGTGTAATTACCTGGACGGTGCCCGCAACAACCGTGGACTCTCTCTAAAACTCTGACCTCTGCGATGCAACACTCGCTTCGCCGCCGGGGTACTTCTTCCCGCGGCCGTGACGCGGCGCTATATTGCTGTCTGTTAACTAGGACCAAACATGGCTCCGAGATGTGGATTTTCTTACATGAATTTCTCATCGAGTAATCGTTTTGTATTCCCTCGCGGTAATTCTGCAGAGTGTACAGCTTTGTCGAGGAAACAAACCACAGGAAAACGAGCTTCGCAGATGGATTAAAGTCGAGTTAAGGTGTGTCCTAGGATCTCTTCGAGGGGATTAACTGAGATTAGTGATGATGCACATCTTCGTGTTTTAAACATGAAAATTAAGGAAACTGGTTATCCAGGAATTTTGTCTTGACTTGTCGAAAACCTGTTAGTCAAAACACTGACGAAATAAAGAAAATTGTTATCGATATTTGTAATGCTAATTTCGTTGAAAAATTCTAAATTTTCGACTGTTGATATAGATGGTCAGCATAACTTGGGTTAGGTACTGATTTTATTTATGAGAGGTGTGGAATGAAGAATTTTTGGTAACTTTATAGATAGAAATTAATATTCCAATGGTGAGGTGGATAGGGTCAAGTATTTTGAGGTTTGTGTGGGAGTGGAAGAAAAATACATGGCCACTCGAGGTTCCAGGTGGACGTGACTGAATGTGTTCAAGGAATGCCTGTGTACTTTGTCTGAAGTGAATGCAGGAGTTTGCAAAATAGAAAAAGGGTATCTGTACAGGCTGATACAAGTAACTGGGCCAGACTACAACTCCATACTAATTGTAAGTAGAATTTTAAAAAAGTCATTTAGAAAAATTTTACAGTGTTCAATAAAATAAATATATATTGGGTGTAATTATGAAACTGTATATGGAGTTTAAGTACTTAGTACAAAATTTGAAAAAAAGTGCAATATTGAATTTTCAATATCCGTGCTTTATATGTATTTCTTTTATAAAACTTGAGATATAAAATTTGACTAAATACCTGCTTGATAGATATAACAGACATTCCAGGTGAGAATTTTAATTAGACGTTTCACATATCTTTAGACCTGTTTTCAGCAGGCTAGATCCTGTTTTATACATTTTGTGGTAAGTCATGTCCTTTCAGATTATGTCACACGTAATGTATTTTTACATGATTTACGACTACTGCGTGTAATTTTATGCTCCTTTTTCCCCCCCATTCTCGTTTGACACTTTAGGTGACAACCTGTAGCTCTTGTCATATCATAATCTACATCTAGTCAAGTTATTTAATCTCTATTCGTTATTAATGCACCTCACAAAACCATTGCCACCGAATGCTCCTTCGTTTCAGGATTAATATTTTCGAAAAATTACTTCGATTGAAAATTTTTTAAAATTCTATATCTTCTTTTGATGCCAATCTTTCGCACAGAAGCGTTTGTGGAAAGTTTATGAAAAGTTTAAACGATTATTCACCACGTTTTGTAACGACGAACACGAATTTTCGATTTTCCTTTTGTCCTCGTGCACGATAACAAGTTTCTCACTCGAATAATTCTCTTTTTGCGTACTGTCATTACACTCTTCCTGTCTTCGAGAAACTTTCATTACCTCCCTTTTGATATCACTTTCACGCCCAAGTCATCGATCTTTTCCCCAACGCAATAAAACTCACGGCCAAAAGGATTGCAATTCCGTGTTTCGCGTGCACGATACTATCGCTGTTCGATCAGATACGAGGTTTCTAGGAGCCGAAGTTTCGACGAATCGGGCCGTAAAAATTTCATCGACGTTCGCGAAAGAAAATGTTAGCAAACTCGAAAATGTGACGCAACGTTTCTCCAATATCAAATGCCTCTGTTACCTAGCAGGAAAAATTATTCCCTCCCAACTTTGTAATTTCCTGACCCATATTCCATCTTCCTAAATGAGACTTCTAATATGAAAAAAAGAAAATATTTTTTCTTTCCAAAAATTGCAAAATTTCTGAAAATATCACGAATTCAACGACGTCTGTCTTACTAAAAATTTGACACGTTTGATACCTCGTTTACACTTAATTGATACATTAATAAATTAATAATTACGCTATCTGAATTGGCTGAGGAGTGAAAAATTTCTTCAGGGATCTAATCTCACTACTATCTTGTTATTTGTGGTTAATTAACAATTCCGTTCTGGACGTTAATTTTAATGGTAATTAGAATTATCTTAGTCCTATTTAAAATTACGATTTTAATTGCTAGTTATTTGTAAATTATATTTACTTTTTTTGAATGATGTTTCGAGATGGATTATAAAATCGGTAGAGGGTTATTCTGCGTGCAAAAATGAGTCGAAAATGTGGAATAAATTTTTCTCGTACGAAGCTTCGTTTTCTAGGAAATCGGGCTTGAAGATTCGTTGGGTGCGCGAGTGCTCAATTAACTTCAATATGGTCGTCAATCAAGCGTTTACGATTGCAATTTTAAACTTGATTTTTCTCTCAAACGAGGCTTCAAATGAACAATTCGTATTCCACATCTTCGATTTATTTTTATCTCCAGAATAATCTCAGCCTTATGTAATCAGAAGACAACCAACGTCATCACATTTTCAAGCTGAATTATCTCACAAACAAGGCTTCAAATAGAAAAATTGTATTCCACATTTTCGACTCACTTTTTCACGTAGAATAACGTCGTACCAAATTTTACCGCTCTTATGGAGTCCAAAATTATCCAACACCGCAGATTTTAAGCTTCAATTTTCTCCTAAAGGTGACTTCAAACGGAAAAAAGGTATTTTCGACCTATTTTTACGCGCAGAATAATTTCCTGTCAGCTTGAACCACCTATCCTGTCCATATCCATATATTCCCGCGATTTTTATACACGTAATACTAGCAGCCTACATAGTCGTACTCCACGACATGCACATGCACATGCACAACCAGCTTGGCGAAAGGGTTAAAGCTTCTGCAAGAAAACACAACCCACGATTTTTCTTTCCATCCTCACTACCTCCTCCCCCCTCAGTAACCATTAAAATTCCTACCTAACCAGCTCGAGTTCCATGTGGTAAAAAGCTGAAACGCGTGTGATCCTGAACAAAAGTTTCCTCGCCGGTTCCGTGATCCACGATACTACGAAGCTATGCTCTCGAATCTATGCGTGAACTCGGTTGGCCAATGGTCCGAAGAAGAAATTCACACCGGCTCGTCCTTGGAGCGTGAGCGGCACGTCGTTAATTGGAAATCGAAGTTTACGAGCGGAGATAAAACGCGATACGAACGAAGACAGCCTCGTTTCTGGCGTCTCGTCACAATGGCGTAA
Source organism: Eufriesea mexicana (assembly GCF_001483705.2). NCBI lineage: Eukaryota > Metazoa > Arthropoda > Insecta > Hymenoptera > Apidae > Eufriesea > Eufriesea mexicana. Next base: position 439,269 of record NW_016915847.1, on the reverse strand, counting down.
GAAGGGGACAAAGAAGAATCGTTTCGAGAATATTTACAGAGCGTGCCGAGAGGAGTGCAGAGATGAAAGAAAGGAGGGGAACGATGCACCAGGGAGGATGAGTGGCGAGTTCTTGCCTAGTTTACATCATCCTGCCTCATCGGTCGCTCGTTCTATTTGAGTAACGTTATTCGTAGGCGAGGACAATCGCATAGTTAGCAGAAACGTGGATCACAAGACCATCGCAGACTCTGCTCCTCGTCCAGGGAATTTATCGTATGTTCTTTCGCAGGATACAGAAGGTTTATGCAGAGATTGGACAAGGACTTACGACTCGTGTTAGTAGCGAGGAGGATTCACGGCTGCGAACACGATAGGACAACGAGTTAGCGCGACTCCGAGCTCTGGGGGAACCGCGTCGATCAACCGATCAGCTAATTGCTTCGTTCAACGATTAGACAGGGAAATCCAGTCGTGGGAAACGCTCGTTAAAAGGTCAAAGGCAGTTTCCAGCTGAAAAGTCGCCTTCATGGCGGAGTCTTTCTTCAGGGGTTATCTCTATGAGGCACCGGTAACGAGGATCGAGATAGCAGCTGATGAAAGAATCGGTATACAGTTCGTTCGAAATCAATCCTCCATTTCAGCAAGACCTTGTATCACTAATCTTCTCTTCGGTTGTCTGAATGGTACCTTTGGATGCTCAGTTTTAATCATGTATTAACACTTTGACTGCCACGTTGGTCATATATGACCGATCACGGTTTCTCTCGTGACGCCACGGTGGGCATGGGTGATCGGAGCGCTTGAAAATTGACAGTTAGTGCATTTCGAATATTAGAAGCCAATTAGAAGATATTTTGGAATAAGAAGTACCTCACAGAACAATTAAAAATTTTTATTAGAACAGCAAAATCATATTAGAACCACTCTTGCATCTAGCGGTGCACTGTCGTGGCGTCCTGAGGGAAACACGTGATTTTGACGTGGCAGTGAAAGGGTTACTCGGTGATTTGTATATATGTATATGGAAATTAAATTAATTTGTGTTTTAAAGAGATTGTCTGATAGCAGTCACGATATTTGTCAGAGAATTTTCAAAATATGGAAATAAAATAACGTAGCCTCAATGTGATGATAAATATAGTACATAAGTGTGACCTAGGCTAATTTTTGAAAATTTGAAGGTCCATTAAGATCGAATTTCAGAGAAGAGAGTACAAGAATATAAAGAATCTTAGTGGATCGATTTTGTGCGGAATCTGATCAGCCTATTCTCTCACGAGCGAATAATGAATCACGTGGAACAACGAACAGGTTTAATTTATGACGGAGTAGACGGCGAGAGAATCGAAGGAATGAGGGTGAAATGGAAGAAATCGAGAGCCGGTTAGAAGAAGAGTGGAAGAAAAGAGCGCGGCTCTGCCTCTCGCGAGGAAATCGACAGGGTATCGTGGAAAATTCGCGACGGAGGCTAGTGGGGTCTAGCTGAAAGGGAAGTTTCCGTGGGATCCGATGGAGGTTCGTGTGAAACGAGCAGGCTCTAAGAGCGTTCGAAGGTTAAATTCTTGGCAAAATCGTGCGTCGAACGTTTCGCTTTCACTCTCTTACGAATAACAGACGGCGGGACACGCGATCTCTGCTAACCAGAGAGGAGCGTGGCCTCGCGCGTTGAGTATGTATCTAAATCACAGCTCGTGCTACTAATTACTTCTAAACGTTATATATCTCTCTCTCGATACTCTGATACTTACCGATTCTACGTTACATCCGCTAGTCTACTGTGTGTCTCTGTGTGTATACATATATAAAAATAAAAGAAGTCGGAAATTGTATGAGGAGAAAGTAGAGATAGAAGTAGAGAAAGGAAAGATAAAACGAGAAAGAAGAATCTTCCCGTGTAAAATATCTTCAACGTTAATATCTCGTAGCGGTATTAAATATCGTTCGATCGTGCGCGATCATCGTCGACGTGGTCGTCTCTATCGAAACAAGTACGTAAGTCGTCTTAGGAACAACAATTTCACCGAGTCGTTTCGTCCATAACGTGCTCTGGCCACTGTCGATCGACGATCTATAGCTCGCCCGAAATCAATTGACCGCTCAAGGCCGCTCAGCCGGTGCGCCCCCACCACGCTGCGCACTCGCGCGGCGCGCGCCATCTGTCCCTCTCCGCCGCGTCGTCCGTCCCTCCCGGTAAACGACCTCGGCCAATTGACGTCGAACGAGGAATAATTAATCACGAGAATAAAAAAATAAATGGCGATCTCTGCTCGCCTGCTTAACCTACTATCATCGTGAACTTACCAACGGAATGGTCACCAGGGCGCGCTAGTATCGGTCCCACTCTGTCGCGAGCATCACCAATGTAAGTTTCCAATGTAATCACGCGCACCATCCACCGGTAGATAGTAGATACTAACCGTCGGAAACCGACGCGGGCAATCTCGAAGGGATACCGGAAACTTAGACTGGCGATAGGAACAACGGCCACAGAGGTCGCGACGGGCTTCGCACTGCCGTGGATAAATTCACGATACACTATTAACGCTCGCGTGCCTCGCGATTTTACGGACGGCTTTCTGCGATTAATAAAACGCTGTTACGCGCTAGACAAAAGGGTACGATGGTGGACGGCTGGAAAAAGAAAGCGTTCGAGGGAGTGTTCCGCGGCGTGGCTCGTTAAACCCGTCCGTTCCTTTACGGGATCTCCGCGACTAACCGCGGCTACCAGCTCGCGCTTTCTCGCATAACTCATGAGCACCGCCGCGTGCAACCCATGTAACGTGCAACTCGAATAAATATCCGGTCGGCGAGAAAACGGTCCGCCTGGTTACTTCGCTGTACGACGAGATCGCGGGACGGCTGTCGAAAATTAGTCCATGAACGAACGTCGAGCCCGCGATCCGTGCCGTTAGTCATGGTCCGCTCTGTGCCGGGCATCGCCGACCTGGTCGGTCGTAAATCATTCTACTCGGCTCTCTTCGAAGATCCTAATCGTTGGACGGATAGCATTGGAGGGAATAGAGAAAGAGCGTGGTGAGAGAGAAGAAGAGAGAAGAAAGAACGAGAAGAGACATATATAAAGAGAGAATAAAAGGAAGACTCGCACGGTGCATCCTCCGTTGGCCATCACCATCGTGCAAAATCTGCGATCTGCTTTCCGCACCGTGCCATCGGGAATTCAGAATGGAGTAGCAACGATTTGAACGCGTCGAACTGGACGTTGTGAACCGGATGTGGGCTGTTGGGTCCATCCAGCGCGACTAACTAGGTGGATTACAGGCGTTCCCCGCGGGGTCCACAGACACCTGGTGAGGTTGACTCCTGTTCGTCACGCTGCTCGTCGTCGTGCCGCTGGTCTCAGCGGATGGGCTTGGATTCCCGCTATTCCCATTGTTACTGGCGCTACTGCCGGTTGCTTGTTGCTGTACGCTCGGTTTCTGCGTCACGTGTGTCTGGTAGTGCTTCGCCAGGTGCGCCTTCTGCCGGAAACTTTTGCCGCACAGGGAGCAAGCGAAAGGTTTCTCACCCGTGTGCGTTCTGATGTGCACGTTTACGCTGTATTTGTCCTTGAAGCCTTTGCTACAGATGCTGCAATAGTGCAGCGAGCGTTCCTTGCGCGGCACGCTGCCTGGGGAGCCACCAGACGCACCCTGTTGCTGACCACCAGCGTTGCTCCCTGTTTCTGAGCCACTGCTACCATTGCTAGCCGCGTTCGCGTTGCTGCTGTTCCTGTTGGTGCGTCGACAGTACTTCTTGGGTGCCTTGGTGGTGACGACCCTCGAGGGAGCGATTTGGAGTTGGTTGGTGGACTGTTGTTGCTCCACCTCGGTCCTAGGAGCTGCCTGTTGTTGCAGGACATCCTGCTGGGCTGCTGTCACCACTGTCACTGTACTCACTTGGCCCAAATCTGCGGGCAGAGTGATCGTCCCCAGGCTGCCACTAGTCGGGTCCAGTGTGTACATAACCGTGGTCGTTGCTGATACGTTGCAAACAGGCTCCAAGCTGCAGTAGGACTCTACCACTTCATTGGCTATGCTCTTGAGCTTCTCGTAGTCACCGGGACGGTAAGTCGTTTGGTCCAATTGGGACAGCAGTAGGTCTTCGTCGGTGCAAGTGTGCATAGATTCGTCCTGTTGTTGCTGCTGCTGTTGCTGCTGTTGTTGCTGCTGCTGCTGTTGCTGCTGCTGCTGCTGATCTGAGACTATTTGCAAAGCAGGGTTGCTCGCGACAGGCATCGGCATGGTGGTGCCTTGGGTAGACGGCGACGAGGAGGACACTACTTGAGCTGGGCCGGTGTACAGTTTGCCTTGCAGGGCGCTTCTCAGAAGACTCTCCGCCGAGTCACCGGCTCCAACCGCGACCGCAGCCGCGGCTGCAGCTGCAGCCTCTTGCAGATTTTGGTCAGACAGTTTCCAATCGTTGTTATTGTCGCCTCCAGTACAGTTGCCGCCGCTGGAGGATCCCCGACCGCATAATTCCTTGCTCTCGACGAATCCACTATCGTCAGTGGCATACTGAGAGGACGCAACGGAGAAACGATCCGGGTGAAACCTGTCGTTCACCGTCCGCGACACCTCGGTCACGTTGGTGGTTTGGTCGTGTTCCTGTTCGGTGGAGGCTGGCTCCATGCTCAGTATAGCGTCTAGGTCTAAGTTAGGTCTCAGGGACCAAGAGTCGCTGGACGTCGGGGCTGGACTCTTGCAGCAGTCCAACGCGTCCATAGAGTTGGCTTCGTTGTTCAACACGGTCAACGTGTATATAGCCCCGTCGGTATTCTGTCTATCATTAGCGGAACATCCCCGACCCACTCCTTGATGGTGTTCGTTGGAACCTTGGTGAACGCTCACGTTATCGTTCCCGTGGCTCTGTGCGTTGGCATGGGCCGACCAGCAGTACTTGTTCAGATCTTCCAGGAGTATGTTACAGGTCTGCTCTTTGCTCTCGTCGGTGCCCCAATAATCGCAATCCGACTGGTCCATTGGCGTCTGTTCGTTGCTCTGCTGTACGTTGCAGGGGCTGTGGTGCGTCCTCACGTGGTGATGGTGATGATGATGGCTGAGGGAGCCAGTAATAGTCGAGACTGGAGGCAAAGCCGTCAGAGTGTTGTTGTTGGTCTCTTTGATGAACGGCGAGCCATGAAGTTCGCGATTCGTCTCGTGCTCCTCGTGACCTTGCTGAAGGTAGCCGATGCTTCTGCAGGTGGTGCGATGGAGGAAGCTCTCCTCGTCGGAGACGCCGTCTGCGGAGGCGCAGTGCGGAGGTGGAGAGACAACGAAGTCGAAGAAGTCGGTCTTTGGCAGCTCCTCCCCACCCCCTCCTGGGGCGAATGCCTCCGTTAGATCCATGGGGTAGATTCGGTACTTCGTCTTCGTGGTTGCTTGTAGATTACGGTCAGGTTACTGGTTGCCTTGTACGGCTGGCAGTATTCGTTTCGAGGCGGTGAAGGGGTGGATTTCAGTGGTGGTGGCTGGTGTGTCTCCTCACCCACCGCATCCTTGAGATCGGGGAACGACCTGGAAAATACAATTAGAAGCTTGATAAACAACTTTGCTTTATCTTAATTTATTTCGTGAGAATATAAAATTTATTTCAACAAAAATTTACTTAAAGCTATGAATTATTAGGTTTGTTCAATTGCACTCATTATAGAGCAATTCATCAATTTTTGATATTTGAATATACTATTTTTATTTATAAGGAAAACTTGGGTCTAGATCGTGAAAAATATATGATAAATTGTAAGAATGGCAAGAATTACTCATTGGAAAGATATGCTAATAAATTTTCCACTTGCTGACAACATGTATGTCCATGTTAAGCTACACGATGATTCAGCATCCATGTTTACAGTATTTAACTTGTTGATATGTAAATTAAGTATTATCTACTTTTTTTATCTGCAGAATCTGGCGTATCTTAAATTTGATTTTGGTATTTGGAACTCATGCAAAGACGAATCTTAAGGTTTATGCATTTTCAAAATACAAAATAAGTAGATCTCGTTGATAACTAATTTTTGATTGGTTATTATCCTAAATTAGCTAATTAATTATCTTATTATTTATTATTTTATTATAATTATCCCATATAAAATTAATTATTCTATGACACATGTTGACATTATTATGTCTGGGATTAAACACGAATAAAGTGACTATTATTTAATCTATTATATATGGAAATGAGGCCTGAATCGAACATTCCTAAAAGAATTGATTTCCAATTTTGTCGAAGCAGTAAGCTTTGTAAGAACGATTTATGTCGTTGGATGTTTCTCTATCGAGAAAACGAATACTGGCAAATTGTCTGAAGATGGCGATGATGCCATCAAAGTCCTTGCCTGTCATCACTATCATCATTATTTATATTCTGGGTACCCATACAGCCTCAAAGCTTAACTTATAAAATCTTCTAATGACATAATTTTTCACTCTCTCCCAATTATTAACTAACAAGATAAAAGCTTACACCGTTGAATTCTTCATGCTATACTGCTACTATCTTCTAGTACTTCAACACGACTTGGGAGTTATTATTTCATTCCTTTCAATCAATTCTATAGACTGCAGAAAGTTGTAATCTGTTCATATGTAGCAAAGTTGTAATTTATTTTCTCCAGGTGTACTTGTCAGGAGTATATAATAGTACAGCAGAAACCTCGTCATAGTCTAAGACTCTGAGACTCTAGGACTATATATACACGCTCGTATTCCCTGCGTTGTATACGGAGGATGCTTTGTAATTTTCCTCCTGGCTTTCATTATCCTCTATAACGCCGCGAGACTTGGAATTAACTTCCAATATTAACAGGTTTTCAATTATCCAAAAAATGTAATTTTATTTATTTTTCACTGTGCTATTGTACGGCATTCCCGGTACCTCATTATCTCCAAATACTAATTTTTAAATCGTAGTGAGAATCTGTAATAAATTAGAATTTCTTTTTCAATAAAGAATCAAAATTACAATCATATAATAAATTGCTATTCAGTTACAAAAATTACCAGTGTGCCATCAACAGAGGATCATGGCCGTAAGCATGTGGCGACACTTTCTAGCACAGAGTAAAGGCAGTGCCATCTAGCGTGTCGCTCGATAAACAATTCTGATCCTGCACGTTATACTGCCTTATATTCTCGTATTCGCACATTTTATTCCCAACATTCTTACGTTCCGTAAATACGTAGATATTCATAACCTAACACGACAAACCACGATCCCTAGTATCAACAAATAATCAACGAATTAACGATGAATTGTACGCATCTTACACGCAGAACTGTGCTCACAAAAGGAATTAAACTAGTCTTCTAACCTGCCTAGAAGTAACATCTCCATCCAGAGACACTATCACCGAACCACAAACGCCAACGGGAACCGTCAGACGTAAAGGAAAACGAAACCGTGGCCAACGAGCCGGGCGCAGCAAGGTTGCAAAAAGCGCCTGAGGGCGACAAGCAGGGCTGCCGAGATTCGCTGCGCGCGCACACACTCGAGACTCAGGCCCGTAGTACCGCGGGACAATGGTGCATACCGCGCCGCCGTGTCCCAGATTTTCCAGCGTTTTCTTAGGCGACGGGCCAGCGGAATAGGATCGGTACCACGCGGGCATTAGGCCGAAGAGCAGGGCTCTCTCGCATGTTCTAGGCGTGGGAACGCACCGTGGCCGTGTATAAATCCACCGTAGCCAGGCTGGCCGGTACACCAGATCAGCCGGCACGTAGCTATACCGCTGGAGACAGAGGGATAGAGACGGAGAGCGCGGCTCGACGGAGATAAACGATCGGGGCGCTGGAAGAAGGAGAGACCGATGTGGTAGGCCAGTGGTGGGAGAAGGATAGGGAGGCGGAGAGATAGACAGGTACGATGGAGCAGAGAGAAGGGGAGAACGTAAAGCCAGTGAGACTTCGCGCACGGACACCGTGTATATAGGCGCAGCGCTCGTGGTATGAAGGTATATAAGCGACCAGGTTGCGCAACTTCTTTTCCGCGAGCTATCCTACCGCAACGCACTGTACCAAATTAATGCGGCAACAGTGCAGAGACGCGAGTCGCGCGGCTTAAATGCCAGCCACACGGTGTATAACAATTGATCGAGGGCCGTTTGCGACTCGCGCCGCTCGCCACCCGGATGTCCGAGGACGGAACGGTTGCTCCGCGTTGCGAAATCGAGGCATGGAATCGCTCGTGCTATAGATCATCCGCGGTGATGGAGAAGCGAATGTAAGGGGATTTTTATGTTCCTCGTGGATAGATTGGTTTACCGAGTGAGATGTTAGTGGTCTGCGCGATTTTTGGTCACGGTGGAGATGTGATTTGTGGTGGTGACTATTATTATTAACGAAAAATGTTTTTTTGATAAAATTCTAGTGTCTTGTGGCGTTGAAAGGACTTCCATATAGAAACTAAATTTTTAAAGTGTTTTCAACGTTATGAAGTCTAATATTATTTATACGTAGTAAAGTTTCATGGAAATGGTAATTTATCTTTTTTCACAGCATCATTGTAGTAGTAAGAATTATGTAATAAATGAAAAAATGGATAAAGTGGTAAAGCATTTAATATTTATAATACTCATCAGAACTATAATTTAAAAAAATTTGAATTCTATAAGTCACTCCCCATTTTTAATGGCATTTTCCAATATCCTTGGAACTATCCTAACCTTATCCATATAAATTCACCAAATTTGTCACAATTCTGCCAATCTTAATGAAATTAAATATGTAAAAAAGAATAGTAATTACATTTATACATATCATGTGAAATGTTTAATTGGTACTAGAACTACTTTGACATAACCTATTGCATAATTTCTATTATAAAAATGAACTTAAATAAAGTAAATATTATATATATGTTATGTAACTATATATTATTTTAAAACATCTTTGTTCTATATAAAAGAAGGTATTTACAATCACTTTCCTTAAACTATATTTTCGTTACCGAGGCCCTTCTCGCATCCAAGACAGCAATTTACCTTCCATTCAACGTTACGTCCGCTATCACAATGAATTTTATCCCGTTACCATAGATGGCGAAAGTAGATCTTTATCTATGGTCACGTAGGTACGCCAGAGCCAGGTATTAGGGTTGGTGTATAACAATCGATCGGTTCTGAAGTAGATCGATAGCCGGATATCGTGAAGAGCTGTACTTTCTCTGTCGGTATGAGTGTGCTCTTTCTTACTGACAGACTGGTCATATTGAAAACGAACTTGCCGAATCGCCGCTGTCATTAATCCTTCGTGTATCTAACGAACGATCGACTCCTGTCGAAATTGGCATCACTCTTTTTAGTGGCATGATGTCATTTTGTACACGATCCATGTTCCAAGTATGTGTGAGAAACACGATGTATCATTTTGATTAATGTGCTACAGTGTTCTGGTTTGCGTAACGATAGGTTAGGCGTGAGATAAATGTTTATGAAGATTTGGAAGAGAAAACACTTAACCTATTTCACTTTCGGTAGGTACATGTAGGATGAAACGAACTGTTATGAGGTTATGATTACATTGTGAAAGCTTATACATTTAATGTGTACAGAAATAGGAAAATGTAATGTAATAGTATAGTATTATGTTAAAATATAGTAGATCTTCCAGGATCTGAGTCAATGTGTGGTCATAACTGCTTGAATAAGGATATTTTCTTTATAATGACTATTTGATGTTTAATAGTAATAATAGTACAAGATAAAATACAATATAAATCTTATATTTTTTAAATTATTTATGTTTCTCAGATCTTCCTTACTACTGGTAAGCCAAACTCCATAAGTAGGATACACGTAATGACTTACTATACAATCTGATGTATTTCTAACTGTAAGTTACATACAAAATTCTGTCAAACTTGTACGTACATTTTTAAAATGTACACATCTGTATGTAAAATAGGATATTAATTCTACTAGGTCCTGTTTCATTTAATTTTTTATGGTTTCAAGTGAAAGATGAAAATCTCAGAATGAAAGCAGGAAGTAATTTTTAAAGAAGCATATCACTGTGGTATTATATTCAAATTAAAGTCACTGAACTATTCAGTGTTTAGAGATTCCAAGTAAATTAGGACAAAAAAGAAAATGTGCATCCGTCTAGCAAATCATTAGATAATGATACAATTGAAGTCACTTAATTGCAGAGAAATAATTACACAATTAACAACATCAACAAGATGTACACAGCATTTTTATCAATTCTATAAATTGAAGGATAAAGTACCCTAATACAATCTTCAGGCACATTATGTTATTTAAAATATCAAGTATTCTCAGCTGGTAATTATCATTCGTATCTTCAGTGAAACTGAAGAAAAAGATGGCCACTGGTAGCCAACGCGTCGATAATTCATTCACGAGATCTTAATGTCTATCAAGCAGATAGCGTTTGGCATTTATGACCGTGAAGTCGATCATGTTCGAGGCTTCTGTAATTACAAATCTACTCGTTTCCTAGATGCCTATGTGCCAGGTAAAACTTAAATTTCTCAGTTGTTTTTGTAAAATATTAAGAAACAAAAGATATGCATATATAGTACAGTGCATATGGTATAGGAATAATATGAATAATTATGGTAATATAATTAAAGGTTCATTTCAACATATCATAGTGAAAAAAAAAAAAAATATTGTAATAAAGAAATAATATTAATATTACAAAAAGAAAATAAATAAATAAATAAAAATATCATGACAAAAAATAAAGATATTGTAATAAAGGGTATAAAAGTACAATAACTAAAGTATTTGAAAGAATTACAGTAAGGAAGAATATAAATGAGATAATTCAATGGAAATAGAGTAAAATTAGCTGACGTGAATAGTGAATATAATTGATGTGACCTTAATAGCAGACGACATGAAAATATTAGTATTAAGTATCGCGTAATGACAAGAATATCGATGTTTAACGAACGTTTTATGACTGCACAACTAGCCTGATGTGAATGTAAATAATCAACGTAATTCCAATACTAAATAATACAAAAATATAATTAATACCAAATGTCGTATAACCAAAGATATTGAACCACGATCATGATTTGATCGGACTTAAACAGATTTATGTATATTATAGAAATATTCCACCTAATTCTAATAACACTGTCCAACAAATTTTAATGTTTTCTCTAATTTGCAAAACCCAGTAGATGATTCTCGTAGAGTTTATTTTCTTGAACACAAATCCGTAAAAATAGAAGGTTCGTTGATGTCTTATAGGTTAGGTGAGAGTACCTCGAGTTTATCAATGTCCATAATTATGATTATCTGTGCTTATGAATAACTATATTTGGTAATCGAAGTTTAAAAATGAACCTCCGAACATACTTTCTACGCGCATTCTTGCATTTTTAGAAAAAGATATTTATCTGACACGAATTTGCTACACAGTAGCGTATTCTATAGATATTTCTGAAAGAGAAACCATCCAGAAAGAATATTAGGATGATGTTCAATGTTGACAGGACGGTAAAATATATACATTATGGTAACCTATAAGAGGAATTTTGCTGCCAGGCAGCCATTGTTGGTAACTACATCTGGCTTAGTCAGGGCCGTGATCATGCGTAACCGCCACCGAAATCATTGTCCAGTAGATTGCATTTCTTACATACATCGCATGTTTTCATGTATTCTTTTACATTAATCGTAAAATTATAAGAAATTTCTCTGAATCATTTGTAGTTTGAAACAGTTTCGTTATTCAATGCACAAATACCAACGACTTTTTAATGTAAAGTAGTTAAAAAATAAACTCCCACGTACTTTTACGACGAAAATGAATCTTCCAAAGTTCTTACTTTTCGTGTAATACTTCATTTCATCCAAAAAACATAGAGGAAATGAAAATATTTTGACATACATATACGTATCATAGAATTTTATGCTATGGAGGTGCGAATGCAGTTTTATTTTATGAAATATGTATAAATTATTAAATTTATTACTAATAAAAAATTGTTCATAACCTAAATTTACAATAAAAGTGAAAAAATTAATAAATTATTGACTATGACTTGAACTTATGACATACTTATGTTAAAAAGTATCTGAAATTGGAAAAAAAATTTGTAAATTATTACACTGATTGTTAATAACAAATTAATATTGTTAGTAACAAATTGTTCATAGCGTAAATGTATTATAAAAGTGAAAAAATTAATAAATTACTGGTTATTACATGATCTTATAATGAATAAATGTTAAAATGTGCTTTTAATTTTACAAAAAGTTTATAAATTATTACACCTATTGATAATAACAAATCAATATTGTTAATAACATATTGTTCACAACGTATATTTATAATAAAAGTGAAAAAATTAATAAATTATTGCCTATGAGTACAGAAAATTAATAATTAATAAAATCGAAAATTTCTGATTGGGGTGGGGAGCTCGGTCGATCAGAGGCTATATAAAGGGCAACGCGACGCAGCAAAACTCATTTGTCAGTTCGACTTCGGAAGTGTAACATCTAATTTTTATAGTGCGCGAGGGGTGGGGGTCCGAAGTGAGGTTGGGGATGGCTACCCCATCCTCACCCCACCCCATTAAACAATTTACTAATCATTTTCTTTTTGTTTTCAGCTAGTAATTTTTCTTTTATTTCAGATATTAATTATTTTTTATTTTTTCAGGTTTTAATCATTTTTTTTTATTTCAGGTGTTATTTTTCGTTTATATTTAATTATATTTGAACATTAGAATATTTCGTATAATATTCGAATGTTTCATCGTTGGTTTGTTTCTGTCTCATTGGTGGCTTGTTCCTTCCACTTGGATTAACCTTCATGGTCCCTATTCGTTCGTTTTCTTTCCTCATACTAACCCGTTTCCTTTCAGGTTTATATTAACAATAATATAATCTGTTTTAGCTTTTAGGTTCCTCGAGATTCTCAAGTTTCCTCGAGACTTCATTTGGGACACATCAATGGACGACGCGGGATGCGTGCGTTAGATCTAAGTAGACCTAAGTAGTCATAAGATAGATTCCTAGTCTAAGTCTCATGTGCGCGCTATCTGTACAAAGGTAAATTACCTAACTTGGAGCGAAATATATAAATTCTTCATCTTTCAATTCTCCCCTCGTTTACCAAATGGAACATAATTGTTCTCGCGATAATCGCGATCGTTCTTAAGTACCGACTAGCCTGCGCGACGTATTCTCGTGTACTCGATAACTCCATGTTTCGTAAGTCATCCAAACGATTCGTTCCGACACTCACCCTCGCCACTGCCACACTTGTCACGCATCGGTTCTAGGGTGGTCGGCGGGCTAGCACTCATCTGGGTCAATTCGAGGGTCTGTCGGCCCTAGTCGTCCTGGGCACCAGCGCGTGCACGACCGGGGTATGGGTCCTGTAGCCGTGACATTGCATATGGGCCTGCAGTCAGACCCCATGGGATGATTAATTTCTCCCCCATGTGGCAGGGGCCTGCGTGACCGGCTACAGGGCCTCGCTATGGACCCTCGGCTTGATTTTGGATGTTTCGCTGGTTCGTCGATCGCTCTCGTTCGCTAGTAAGTCATGGCAGGGTCTGTGGTGGCTGGGTGGGCTAGGTTCGATCGGGAGGGTGCCGAGACATGAAGTTGTCTTGTACACTAGAGTATGTTTCGTAGGCTAGTCGGTCTTTCGAATGATCGCGAACTCGTTCGGACGCGTCGCGATTTTCTATTTGCTCGCGTGTTTGATTTTTCATTCCCTATTTTTATGGGAACTTGAAAATATCTTAGCGTTGCGACAGTAGAGTTTTAGTATACCGAATCGAAGTCCCCTTTGTAAGACACGAAATAAAATAAAATGTCAGTAGAGTCACTTTAATTTAATTCGCTCCAAGTTAGATTAGGGTATCTTTGATACGGATAGCGTCAGCAGGATGCGCCACTAGGACGCATGTCCGGGTCTCGATGCGTAGCCACCTCCACATGATGAGACCCGGTAATTGGTATCGTTTCCTAAAGAATAATTTTTAGGAAACGATACCAAGCTAAGAGCTACGCACCAAGTTTAAGATATTTCCTATCTCTTGTAAATTTTCAATGTTCCCTTCGAACTTTGTCAAAATTGCATTTTCTTTGTTTTTTCTTTGTCATAGACCGTTTTATATTAGCTACATTGCACTTGATACTCGGATTACTCGTAGCTACGGCACTGCCGAAGCTACAGCAGCGAGCAATGGCGGCGTGGCGGTGAAACCCCGTGTACGCGTTACCAACGAATATTTTCTCCATCTAATCAAAATGAAAACTATTTCTACAATTCTGATGCATGGTTTCTTCTCCAGGAAAACCTACAGAATACGATACTTTATAGCAAATTCGTATCGGATAAAGAACTTTTTGTAAAAACGCAAGAATAATGCGTAGAAAGTACCCTCGGCAGCTTATTTTAAAATTTTGATCAAGCTTCAACAAAGATTTTATTAAAGTAAAAGTAATCGATACAAATCTAAGATCAGGAAACGATGAAATATCGTGGAACATCGAAAAATATCGAATTTCAATGGACGTTTTATCAGACGTTAGGATATAAATGATTCTTCAGATGTTTCGTTAATTATGTCATCGAAGTTGGCAAATATGTTTAACAACCGTTATTATTATGTCACTATTCCAATGAAATACTTTATGATCGTTTGTAGAAATGTCGGCAATAAGATTGTCGATAAATAGAAAATTCAAATGGGACGCGTATTACAAGGTTCTCCGAGGCATTCCTCGACTTCCTGTATACAGGACTTTATTATTAGCAGTTTTGCGAGATTGCATCACGTGTAAAAACCGCGTCCAGTGAAATGCCAGCCGATAAACGCATCCTTGTCCATCGCTCAAATTTTTTTCTCCATCTCGCTGTGAAATTGCAATGAAAATGCATTTCAGCACATTTCTACGTAGAAATTATCTCGTCATTCCTCGTGTCGAAAATTTATGCTATCTATTGTCTTTCGAACTTTTTCAATCACATTTCACATGTATCAAAGAGACATATTTAATAGGTTCATATATATTCGCTAATAAAATCTCCTTTAAATTCAATATTAAAATATTAAAATATTTTCGTCCATTCGAACCAGTGATATTTATATTACGATGTAATAAATTACGTTAATGAGTACGTTACGATATAATAAATGTTTATTACATTACAGACTAACAAACATGTTTATTACATTAGAAGTATAATAACAGGGATGTTTGTCATGTCTAGTTTATGTAGCGTGATCTCTGTTCGTAATTAATGGGAAGAAGTAATTACTGCAAAGTGACTTTAAACTGATAGAAAAGATTTTCATTCGCAGCTCATTATTATGCTAGGAATAGTCATTTATATTCTCAGAGAAAAAATAGTACGAATACATATGAATAAATTAATCGTGAAATAATTATTATTTTTTCAAGCAATTTTTTCGCATAATTACAGATTGATTAAAATAATACTTGGTATGTTACAAGGAAACTAACAATTTTTGAAAAATGTGACAGTAAAATTATCATTGCATATTTGAAATGTTAGAGTCAGCCAAAAATAATCAATACAAGCGTGAAAAATTATAATACTTATACAACCAAAAAATTACCCTCATGACGCAAAGCACAGTTTCCTATATCTGGGCTAGTGCTCCCTAGCCTGCTTTCCCCCACCCTACTCGCGCGCAGCCGCCATCGGCCCCTGTACCTAAATAGGCGGAGAATCTTCCTAGGGGAATTTAGTCAATTATCAACCTTCATTTTCGCTTTAATAATTTTCTCACTACTTATACTCAGAATATTATTAGATTAACCAATAAGTTACCTCGCTATTATTAATATTTATTATTCCAATTACTAGTTATATCTTTTCCAACAGAGTTTTATTGAATAACCTGTAAATTATTTTGATCTATAACCTATTACCATGCAGCTGCATAATTGCAATTAGCATGTGATTATATCTAATAGAGTAGAGTCACTGTTTCAAGTTGGAAAATAGAAGAGCATTCTCTAGTACCATTACCCATGTAATATATATACGGCTGCATAACGTAAATGAAAATTAATATTCAAGCTTGTATCTGTTATTCCTAAATTGTTATTCTTCGCGTGATGTTGATAAAGATTGACTAATTATCTCTCGGGGAAGAGGAAGGAGTCCGATAAAAGGAAAAGTCCACCACTCGTCGGGAATTATATGGATCATTATGGAGTCTGAATGTCTCGTTAGGAGGCTGCAAAGACCACTCGCCAAGGTCTCCATTCTCACAATAAGGATTTTACTTGCATTACCATAAAGCGTTTCCCTTTCGTCGCAACTATTCCCACATCATCGTGACCCGAAATGCCACCGTGATTATTCTTGAAACGCGCTACAAGTTCACCACAATGAGCTCTATCTTCGATATAGCTAGGTGATCTATCACGGGCTACGTACATAATCGTCAAGTGTCTCCGCTTCATTAATTTGTGCCAGAGGAATGTCAGCGTAATGATCATCGTATTGCACGATCAAACTCTCGCTGTCTTTCGCGTGCTTATTATCACTGTGCATTCATTACACAACGGTGTTTTGTATTTCATCTGGTAACGCGGTGGCATCAATCTTGCTTTGCTACAATGTAATTAAAATTCCATTCGCGGTTGAGGCAACCACGATGATTGAAAACGCGCTAATAACCGAAAAGGAAAAATAGAACGGGGTGCACGTCGAGCTAATTTTCCTTAGAATCGGGGAAAAAATCGGATGTGCCTATAAGAGGCTAGGGTGTGCATAATATATGGACATCAGGGAATGGCGTTTGGCGAGACACCCGTTGTATAAATTTCCTTGGGGGTATACATCAAAATACATCACAGGTTATAATACTTGGAATTTTTCGAATCGAATTATGCTAAAAATTTGGAAATTTTCATTCATTTTAAATATAATATACTTTATAAATCATTAACTCTTATGAGTGTAAAATGGGATGGTGAAAAATGATAGATAATTTATAATATTAATTTTTAATTCACTATACAAATTGTACTTTCCTTACTTATTTTACAAAAATTAAATTTAGCCTTGGAATTAAGTATTAAACCATAAGTGAGATACCAAAGCATCATTTAACACAAAGATTACTTCTACTTCACTGATTACTTCCTAATTACTACAACGAAACGATTGCATCACGGACACAGAGGAAGAAAAGAAGTCATTTATCCAAACACATTCGAGGAACAAGTCGTTCTCTACTGAAATTAATGTTTGGGACTAGAAAAATTAAATACTAGTGATATATCGTGGTAATAGAGTTACGAAATTCAAAAACCACAAAGGGTAGATTAGTATGGTTCATATAAGAGTATAATAAAAATTGACTTAACCATAAATAATTCTAAAAGCCTAAAAGTCTTCTTATTCACCTCAAATTCTTTAAAACTGTCCAAACGAAACATACGAACCATCGCCATAGTTCCTCATACTCGTATAATTTACAAGAAAAAGATTTCCGAGAACCGCAACCGCCACATGCGAGAGAAAACGGTGAAAAAGAGGAAAAAAGTTGGGTTAATCGAGTACCAAACCGAAATTCCGTCTCAATAAACCAAGTCCTTCCGCGAGGCAGCGAACAGGAAGAAGCCCAGTTCACGATCGAGTTGCAAGAAAAGCGAAAACAGGTGTCGCTGTGCGGTAAAAAAGGCCGCGAATTCGCGGAACCAGCGATACTTATCGTTTCTGGTTACTCGATTTCGTCGTCGTTTCCCCCTGCCGGTGCTTTTTTGCATCGTGAAATCGTTGCGAGATCTCGCGCAGACTCACGATTCGATGGGGTCTGCCTCACCTCCGGGCTTCATCGTACGAAATCGTTCATCGAAACGTTGTTGAAACTTCGTTACTCCTCCGCTTTTCTATCCGCGAAACTAGATCGCGTTGCGCAAAGCTTCTACGACGGCAACAGCAGTCATATCGGCGGCCATGACGGCGGAAAAACGAGGCAGCGTGTGGCGCTGCGCGACGCGGCTGCGCGGTGCTGCTACGCGGTGTACGATGCGCGGAGCACGCTGCGCGGTAGTCATTGGGCGCGCACCCTTTCATCGCTTCGGGGACGATCGATCGATGGTCCGAGAGAGCGATGGAAGAGGCGACGGCCACGCGGGCGTTCGTTCTACCGCTCACCGGCATTGATACCACCTAATTGTCGGTTTGTTGGCCGATTTACGGTCGCGTACGACAGCCTCGATCGCTCGAAATGGAACCCCTTTGCGATCATAAATGCAGCGGGACTTGGAGTTATAGAGGCACGGTGCGCGAGCGAGGATTTTTATGACGATCAAGGAAGGATGATTTGGTTGGATGATAACGTAGTTAGTGCTTTCGGCAGATCGAGGATGAGGCAGGTTTAAGGGGGTGGAGAATTGGTTTTCGATGGTTCCAGTATATAAGTAAATCTGTGGGACGTAAGACTGGTTGAATGAAGTAATTATGTATTATATATATAATATATATTATACAACATATAATTATTACATATATAAATATACAATATCTATTGATGAGGTGTATCAATTCATGTCGAGTGTTTAGTAATATTATTTTATTAATATTATAACAAATATTATAATAAATATTATATCATAATAAATAAATATAATATTTTAGTAATATTATATTATTTTTTATTCTGAGAAAAAATTTCATTGTATATGAAATTTATATTAACTATTATTTTAAACAATTTAATAGTTATTATGTTGTACAAATTATGACTTTTAGGGATTAATTCATTTTATGGGTGTCCCAAAATTCACGCAAGAAGTAATTTTGACACCAAACAGGTTTTTAATTAAAAATTGTAAATATGGAAACGCGTTGTTTTTTCATGTAGCCTCCATTTTTAATAACCCTGAACTGTCAGCTGTCACGCTGTCTTCTTTTTCTTGGCAACACTTTACCGCACAAATGGCGCAAAATTCAAATCTTGCGTGAACTTCAGGACACCCTATACTTCATCTTCTGGGAAAATTTTATTTTCCACTTTTTCCTATTTAAATATTTCTTTAATATATTATATAAATTTCGTTATATATCTATTTTCTGAAATTTTCATGCTGTCACTATAAAAATTTGCTTCTCTGTCAAAATATTCCAGAATAAAATTACTATGAAAATTTTTATTTACCGAAATGAATAGTAACCCACGAGTTAGATGACAGTCATGACAAGACAGTATCTCGAGGGTACGACGAACGTGACTGAATTTTTCACCTTTTATATTACTTTTGACATCACTATGATGAAACATAACTTTTCAAGCCAGTACATTTGCATAATTGTCCATTGTTTCACTCGACACGTTACAATGATTTTTCAGAATTCGTATTGAATTTACGAATACCTATAACTAGGTATATCACTGGACCTGTTAATTCAACCTGACGTAATAAAATTCGAGGAATTTTCAATTTTTAGATCGACGTGTGCAGGTACATTGCACAATGCAATTAGAAATTCCTCGATACTCAATTTATCAAAGTAAACACAGTGATCGACGTTTACACAGTTTCGATATGACAAGAACAGCCTTTAAACGCTGGCTATTCAGGTTGGTTACGAGTAATCGTGCGATTGTTTCGAGCAGCGTGGAAATATCAATGAATATTACTCATCGATTCTAGCAGGGTTCATACCTGGCAGAAAAGTTTACTCGCTCGCAGTGTAGCGACGCAAAAAGCAAAAGAATAATTCAAACTATCCTTGACATTTAGCTGAGTTACCGAGTACCGGCAGGCCAATCTTCCGTTTGCTGTTGCCGCAACAAGTAACGCTGGTTCGTGAAAGATCGTTGGTATTACATTCTTATCAGCCTCGAGCCCCTGTAATTTCAACCACCCCTGCAAACAACCACAGAGAAATTGTCCTCTTTCACCTTTCCTCCATTCCTAACCTTCGTTTACGAAATTTTATTCCAGTATGGGGATCTTGAAAAAATTTTTGACGCAAATATAAGAATTTTTGACAAAATTATGTTTAAAGTATAAGGATCACGAATCAAATCTTTTATAGTTGACAAATGTTTGTAAAAATTTTGTTTTATATATGCAAACTTTTAGCAAACTTTTTTAGTTATTTAGGAATTTTAAAGTAAATTTTATTTCAAATACAGGGAGCTTGGATAAAATAGTATTCAAAACATAGAAATTTTGAATAAAGTTTTGGGATCCCTAGGATATAGGGATTTTTAACAAAATTTTAGGTTAAGTATAGGGACTTTTTTAAGATTTAGGGATTTGGTATAAAGTATAGGAATTTTAAACAAAATTTGATATCACTACAAAATTGTATTTAAAATAAAGGGGATTTGTTTAATTTTATTTAGAACAAGATTTTATAAATAAAAGGTAGATTATTATAAAATAAAAAAGATTTAAATATTTATAAATACATCCGAAGAAAATTCGGATTTGATGATTTTCTGAATCATTATAGGAATTTTCAACAAAATTATATTTAAAATATAAGGATCACGAATCAAATTTTTTATAATTGAGAAATTTTTGTAAAAATTTTGTTTTAATATGCAAACGTTTAGCAAAATTTTTTTGGTTATTTAGGAATTTTGAGGTAAATTTTATTTCAAATACAGGGAACTTGGATAAAACAGTATTCAAAACGTAGAAATTTTGGACAAAGTTTTATTTAGGAACTAGGGATTTTTAGTAAAATTTTAGGTAAAATATAGGGACTTTTTTAAGATCTAGGAATTTGATACAAAATATAGGAACTTTAAACAAAATATATCAATACAAAATTCTGTTTAAAATACAGGGGATTTGTTTAATATTATTCGGAATAAGATTTTATAAATAAAAAGTAGATCATTATAAAATAAAAAAGATTTAAATATTTATAAATACATCCGAAGAAAATTGGGATTTGTTGATGTTTTGAACCATTATAAAATGATAAGAAGTGCATTCTCGTCGAGAGCTACAGGTACTTATATTAGTTGCTGCAACAAGTCGAGGAACCAATATGAAGCTCTGTGATCGATCACGTTGCGAAAGAAATGACGTAAGAAAACTTCTTATCCAATAAGAGCTGAAATTCCGACGAAAACTTCAACCGTGATAAAAATAGAAATTAATGCTCAGTATCTCGCCACTATAAATCGAAACGTCTGTCGTTTCACTTCGGCCTGAGTATCGATTTATTTCGCTGAACAGGCGAAATGAGGTTATGTTACCATTAAACCGCGGATGTTTGTACGAATGCATATTTCCATAGGAAAGTGGTAATAAAGTGGTAATAAAGTCTAGTAATAAAGTAAAATCGTATCTTTTACCCTTTTCACCGATTTTCTCAGGAATCAAGAGGGCAAACTCGATCAAAAATTTTACGACGTTAGCGAGCATGTTGAGTACATTAATTGAAGGAGACTGGAAAATAATCGCCATGTTGGAAAAACAAAAATGATCATTTATTACCGTGTAATTATTGCCCCAAAATGATTTTTAAGGATTTATGAATTTCATTTACTATATACTGCTATCAGTAGAGTAATTAAAGTTTGATTGAAATTATTTCGGCCATCTTTGGAGAAAGTATACTAAATTTAATTATGGAGTAAATTTAATTATGATTTTCCTTAATCGTGTACTGTTTATTTTGCATACTTCATGTATTTCACGTATTTTATTTTTGTACATGCATATAATTTCATTATGTATATTTATTATATGAGTAATTCGTATAATTTTATGCATATAGTATATATATATACTTTTTCATAATTTATAATTTCATAATTATTATTTCTATTTATTTATGTCACCTTTCTCCCGATTTTTATTATTCTATCATATATATAATACGAAACTAAAGAGTATAAGTATAGAGAGGTAATTATAGGTTGATAATTAATTACCGAATTAAGTTAGAAAGTTTGTATATTCTAAGCCCGTAATTTTAGAGTTTTAAGTTTTGACTCAAATTTATTTTGTTTTCCAATAAACTTCGAGTTTATCTACTTCTTTATTATTGTTAATGAGGTTGTTATTATAAATAACCTAACCTAGCCACTAATTAAAAATAAATAAATAAATATATTTACGATTATATTAAAATAGTTTGAATATGACATATAGTAATTTTAATAGGCGTTGAAAAATAAATACCTCGAGAATGTAAACAAAATGTCAAACAACGTGTTATTTCAAAAATGAAATACGTCAAGGAGCGGTCAAAAATCAAATATGTCAGTATAATTGGTGCTATAAACCAGTCCTGGCCAAGTCGAATTATTTTCAGTCCGTGGAAATTCCCAATTTTCCCGAGTCCCTCATTAGATACCGCCATATTTGAAAATTCATTTTGCAAATTCCAACCTAACCTATCACTGATATTATTGCACAATACTCGAATTGAGACGCGTATTTCTCAAACTATAAAATTCGACATAAATAATTTAATACATTTCGTAGGGAATAACGAGCTGTACCGATTAATGATTTCAAAATATATGATTCCACTTAAAAAGAGAAATTTGACCTTAATCCGTCCTCTACGCACTCGCCAATAAAAAGACTAGTAACATCGAGTTATGTCCCTCTTGAAGCCATCCAACTTTTATGCGAAACATTTTCTCACATAACAAACGGTTTACGAGTAATTTAAGATGGTCCAGTTATGCGATTCACCTTACATACAGGGTGATTCAAAAGTCACTGACAATTTTGAAGAACTAATAAAATGTTTTACTTCTAAATTTATACACTTCTCTCATTTGCAAATTTCACACTCAACACACTGACTATATAAGTTATATATTAAGATATACAGGGTGTCCCAAAAAAACGTATACACACTTTAATATCTTATTCTTTCTAATTTTCTTTCTTTCTCTTTATTTTTTCTCCTGTTTTTATAATCACGCAAAGTGTGTATACATTCTTTTGGAACACCCTATATAATATATAATAATAATTATATATTAAGATATATAATATATAAAAATATATAAGTTCATTTCAATTGAATATATAAGTTCACGAAGATTGGACTTGTAAATGATGAATAAAGCTATTAGGCTCTAACTGTTCATACTAATTCAAAATTCATTTGTTGAACGTCTAATTTTAATGATAAGTCTCAATAAGTCTCAATGAGATCTATGTAACTAATGACTATAGTTGTCCTGTATGTATAGTACAGTAATAATATGAATTCTGGTAAACCAATGTCCTATATGATTAACGACAATGGCAATTCAGTATCCTGTATAATTAATAATAGTTGAGTTTGATGTACCAACCAAGCAATAGTAGTAGCCTAATTCCCAAATGGCTAAACTAATGGCTAACACCATTAGGAGTTCAGTGTTTTATATGGTTAGTAATAATAGTAAGTCAGTGTCTTAAATGGTTGGCTATAGTAATAGCTCAGTGTCTTAAATGGTTAGCTATAGTGATAGTTCAGTGTCTTCTATGACTGGCTCTAGTGATAGCTCAGTGTCCTATCTGGTAACAGTAATGGTAGCCTATTGTTTCATACTTCTACCAGTAGTAGCTCAGTGTCCTATATGGCTAACAATACAAGTCACTTACTGTCCTATATGACCAGCATTAATAACATTAATTGCCATTATTATTAACAATAGTAAGCGTTGAGCTTGGTGTACCAACCAAGCAATAATAGTAGCCTAATTCCCACATGACTAACACTATTAGGAGCACAGTGTTTTATATGACCAGTAATAATAGTAGCTCAGTGTTTTAAATGGTTGGCTATAGTAACAGCTCAGTGTCTTGTATGATTAGCTATAGCGATAGCTCAGAGTCCTGTGTAGTAACAGTAATGGTAGCCTATTGTTCTATTCTGCTGCCAGCTACCAGTAGTCGCTCAGCGGCTAACAATACAAGTCACTTACTGCAATAGTAGTAGTAGTACCCAAGCCAAGCTACCCTAGCAATATTAGTACCCAAATATTCAAACAGCTAACAACAGTAAGCCAACAATTAGCAATACTGCATCATAATTGTCATTTTGCAAAAGCATTAGCCATCTTCTTAGCTCAGTCCATGTCCTCTCAGTCACCATTAAGTCACATACACTTCCTCAACGACCAAATCTCATACACTAATCGTGCTACCAGTAGTAGCTCAACGTCTAACAGTACCAGCCACTTATTGCAATAGCAGTAGTAGTGCCCAAACTAAGCTACCCTAGCAATATTAGTACTCAAATTTCCAAATAGTTAACATTAAGCCAACAATTAGCAACACTGCATCATAATTGTCATTTTGCAAAGGCACTATCAATCTTCTTGGCTCAGTCCATGTCCTCCAGTCACCACGAAGTCACATATTCCCTCTCAACGAGCAATCTCGCGCACCAATCGTGCATTCCATCCACGTCCAGTCATTCACATCTCAATCCCAAGAACAAGATCACCTTAATCAAAACTGATCCTTTCGTCACACCTCCTCGTCAAATCCACCAAGCCATCCGGGCCCGAAAATAGGACCCACTCACGGAACAATCACCTATCCCAGACACGGATCTGGTCACGCGACTGGAGACCCAAACGATGTCATTTCCTCGGAGAAACAAAGGCAACCCCAAGCCATCAGACGGACGAAAATATCTCGACACGATCTCGCGGCACGTCATCCGTCGAAACGAGATCGAGGTGAAACGGGGCCCCGAAGGAAATGGCGTTCGCCGTTCGAAAATTGAGTCTGCCAGCCGGGGCACGCGCAGAGTGTCGAAAAAAGAAGGAGCGGACGAGGATGACGGCTGGTAATGGGGTCAGAGTGGCCGAGGACCCAGGCTATCCAGCCGGATATCGAGGCTCGCGAGCTCGCCAATTACCCGGGCCCACGTTTTCGGTAGGGCCGCGGCGTGAAGAGATAATTCAACGCGCCACGTATCCGGCCCCAAGACGGTTTCCTTTCCGTCGAAACGCCACACGGGACCGCGATATTCGCCATGGTCACAGGTGGACCACGCGTTCAAATTAGCGGGTTTCAGCGTCCAGGATGACATGGTCTCGATTTCGCGATCGATCCGGATGCGTTTACGAGAAGAGACGGCCGTTGGACCCGTTTGCGAGATTATTCCGACTTCTTTGAGAGGATTAAGTGCCTTTTTACTGCGGCTTTTGGTGTACGCTACGCGCTGCGGTTTTATTGCAACGGTTTACGACGTGATCGTTGGGAAAGACATATCGAAGTGCATACCTTATTTCCAAGAGATGTTACTTGGGTGTGTAATTCGACGTGAGTGTGGTTAGGTGGTCTGGTGCTGCTTCGAGCTTGGGTTAGGCTTAGGTGCTTGGTATGAGGGGTGGGTCTGGTGGTAGGGTGTTTTTGATCTTTTTTAATGCACCATGTTATCACTGTACCTGATTTTAATACTAATCTTAGTTTTTATTTCAATTTCAATCTTAATTCTGGCTTTTATTTTTATTTTAATTCCAATCTTAATTCTAATTTTTATTTTCGTTTTATTCTAATTTTAATTCCAATCTTAATTTTTATTTTTATTTTGGTTTTATTTTCATTTTAATTCCAATCTTAATTCTGATTGTTATTTTTATTTTAATTTCAATCTTAATCCTAATCTTAACTTTTATATCAACTCCAATCTTAATTGTAATTTTTATTTTGGTTTTGTTTTAATTTTAATTCCAATCTTAATTCTGATTTTTATTCTTATTTTTATTTTAATTCTGATCTTAATTCTAATTTTTATTTTCATTTTATTTTAATTTGAATTCTAATCTTAATTCTGCTTTTTATTTTTATTTTTATTTTAATTCCGATCTTAATTCTAATTGGTATTTTCATTTTATTTTCATTTTAATTCCAATTTTAATTCTGATTTTTATTTTTATTTTAATTTTTATTTTTATTTTCATTTTATTTTAATTTTAATTCCGATCTTAAATTTTATTCTAATTCCAATCATAACTATAATGACTATTTGTATTTTTATTTTAATTCCAATCTCAATTTTTATTAATATAAGATTATTTTATCATTTCGAAATCTAGTTTTCTCGATTAGGAAGAGAAATGGTGATATATAGTAACTCTGTTGATATACTAGAAAATATTTATACAAAGAAATAAAGGTAACGCTAATTAAAAAGTACGTAAATTTTGAAAAAAGATAAAAATTACTGTAGAGGTAATTGCAATCAAGTATTTTAATTTTGCAATTAAATAAATGCTTCATAGGACTGAGCAACTGCCTGTATACCTTCGGGTCGAGGTATATCTCTGAAGTACACGAATGATATATCTCGAGGTATACATTAGAAACAAAAAGTGCAATATCCAGACACAATTGGAGTGTGTAACCAGTTTATAAAAGAAAGAGTCACTCGTGCCATGTTCACAGACGGTGAAATGGCCTTGAGCTACCAATCCACTTTAGACAAAGAATAATAGGTACATGGTTGACCTATACTACGAGTCAAGGAAATCTCTCGTGATATTCTGCGAGGCCATTTTTCTTTTCTTTCTTTTCAGAAACGAACTTGTTTATCCGTATTCAAAGAAGTCCTGAATTTTACTGCTAGACAATTGTTAATAACGATGCTTACTGACAAACATGAAGAAATAATATAACGAAATTAAAATTTCCAAACTTTTGTATATTATTTACATCTCTAATTAAAAACTGAATGAAGGGATGCCATAAATAATTATCATCAATTGACATATAAATATTATAATAATAAAATAATTCTAATATTATAAAAGACAGTCAC
>NW_016915847.1:377665-407842 GCF_001483705.2 Eufriesea mexicana | reverse complement strand
ATAAAAATAATTAATTATAATACCAAAATTTTTGTCAATAGGTGTATATGTGCAATAATAACCATGATAAATGATAATTCAGAGATTTCAAGAGATCACTCCGTCCAAAATATTATTTATCATCACGACAACACCGAATAATAATTTTCTATTAAAAATTCGAAATGATCTCTTGAAAATTAATCATAAACATTAATTATAAACAACTATAATTATTTCATCCCATTAATGATATTTCTTTCTCACATCTGGCGTATAAAAGGAAGTTAATTACTATTCAGAAACCTTTCTATTAATTTAATTATACCTTTTTATACTTCACCTTCGTACCTTACTTTTTATACCTTACTAACACGTTCAATACTAAGTAACTACATTTTAATTAGCCATTGTTCGAGTTTCATTTGATTTATAACCAGGCTTATCTGTGGAAATCTCGTGTTAAAGAACGAAAACAAAACGATGCATTAATTAAGGTCGAAAGCAGGTTCGCTTATATTACTTTTTGACTTATTTGGATCATATTGTATGTAGGTATTTATGGTTTAGAGGAAGCGGCTGATTTTTTTAACGACGATAAAATCCCAGGCCTATAAGAAAAATTGTGTTTTTTAAGCTCGGTAAATTATATCCATAATATTATACAGTGGGACGACGATTAACGATGTTAATTCGAAACAAGTCGAGCCAGTTTAATCAAGAGCCATCGTATAATCGACACCCGGCAAGGAGTTATTAAAAGACATACACTTATTTATGAAATCGTTATTTTATCCGGGATCTTAACATTCATAATGCTCAATCTTTTTTTTTTCGCATAAGTATAAGATGATATAAAGAGGAGATTTTAAAAAGGAGAAAGTACCATTTTATAACACTGTATTGGTATCATTTTAAATGACAACTCGAATGCAGTATTTAATTTATATATTTTATTGCTTCATCGTGGTATAGTAGAAAAATGAATCAGGAAAGAAGGAATCAGAAAAGAATTCAGTTTGAAAAATTGTTGACATAATTGAATTTCAGAAGCTTATGGGAGTATTTAAAAAATAATTGTAATACAAGTTTGTATTATTGCTGGGGAAAAATGGACAGAAGGAAAATGGTATCAGGAAACAGATCTTCAGTTTGAAAAATTGTTGAAATAATTAAATTTGAGAAGCTTATGGAAGTATTTAATTATTAGTATTTAATTATACCTATCTTTGTATTAATACTGTTTTTAAAAATAATTTAAATACAGTTTTGCATTATTGTTGTAGAAAAATGTATAGAAGAAGAATGGAATCAGAAAAGAATTCAGTTTGAAAAATTGTTGACATAATTGAATTTCAGAAGCTTATGGGAGTATTTAAAAAATAACTGAAATACAGTTTTGGGTTATTACTGTAGATAAATGGACAGAAGGAAAATGATACCAGGAAAGAGATCTTCAATTTGAGAAATTGTTGACATAATTGAATTTGAGAAGCTGATGGGAGTATTTAAAAAACAATTTAAATACAGTTTTGCATTATTATTGTAGAAAAATGAACAGAAGGAAAATGGAACCAGGAAAGAGATTCTCAATTTGAGAAATTGTTGACATAATTGAATTTGAGAAGCTGATGGGAGTATTAAAAAAATAATTTAAATACAGTTTTGCATTACTGTTTCATTAAACAATAAATGACTGGTTTAACTTCAACAGAATTACTAAAATACAGTTTAAAATTATTTTCTAAAGAATGGTAGCAGATTAGAAATGTACAATTTTTAAAATTTGAATGTAGCAGTAAAATGATGAAAATGACAGGATTTTCAAGCTTAAGAAAATTCAAGTTATGAGAGTAATTTAGAAATAAACCAAAAAATCTGTATTCTCCTAAAAAGAATTTAGAAAATTCACAGACATAATCTTTAATACTAGAAGAGCTGCAGATAAAATTGGACCTGAATAGAAAAATCTATATTCTTTAAAAAAATTAAAATAGTTAATTATATACACTCATTAGACCTAAAAAGTATATAACAAAAGTGTTCATACAAATACAAATCTTACTGAAGAAATATCACTGGATGTTGTAACTCCATATATGATACTTAACTTCCAACAAATTTGTTTATTGGCCTAATATTGACTACTTGTAGCTATAATATTAAATAAACATAAGAAAAATATACATATATATATTTATATATAAAATTCTATATAAAATTATAAATCAAATTCTACAAAATTATATGCAGGATTATAAATAAGATTCTGTATAAAATTATGTATAAGTTTATATATAAAATTTTATAAAAATGTATATAAAATTACATATAAAATTCCATATAAAATTATAAGTAAAATTTTACAAAATTATATGTAAAATTGTATATAAGATTGTATATAAAATTATACACAAAATTATGTACAAATTTATATATAAAATTTTATAAAATCATGTACAAGTTTATATGTAAAATTCTACACGAAATTCTATATAAAATTATACACAAAATTATGTACAAGTTTACATATAAAATTTTACATGAAATTCTATATAAAATTATAAATAAAATTCTATAAAATTATATGTAAAACTGCGTATAAATTCATATATAAAATTTTATAAAATCATATACAAAATTACATATAAAATTCTATATAAAATTACCATTAAAATTATAGCTAAAATTACACACAAATTTATATATAAAATTTCATACTATGATATATAAAATTACACATTTAAATGTACAATTCCTATTTTCATCTCATATTTGAATAAAAAACACATCCTACTCTCGTACTCACACTTCGCCATCGGTAATAAATTGCCCCTCACTTCCTCTTTCATAAAAGCCCAAGGAAAAACTCCACGACGTCAGATCTAAATTCCAAACAGGCCGGTAAATGGAACAATAAAAAATCCATTTAATCCTGCAATACCTTCGTAACCCCGGTAATTCCTGCCACTCAACAATAGGCTTATTAAAACGAAACAGGATTTCATTACGAGAACGAGCATGCCTGAACCAGCCTCTCGCAGAATTCCCCGACATTCATCTCGATCGTCGATCTCGATCGTCGAAGTCCACTCATTGTTTCCCTTGAAATCGATCGAGCCGTGATTTTTAAGAGCATTCCCATGCAAGGCCTAAGTTTAGACACACTAATTGTGCTCCCTGACGAACAGCCCATTATCTCTTGCCTTGAATGTTATTACACAAGATCTATTTCTCACCTTCTGCCAACGATACCGATCGCGGAACGGCCGGTTGATTTTATCCATTCCGTAAAAGAAGCACAGAAGGTACGTTCGTTGAATACGGTTTATCGCTGATAGTTCATGCGGAACCCACTTTCTTAACCTTCATACCTTTCCAATCCATTATAACTGGACGATGAATAGCGTTACTGATTGAATTGAATCTTTCAATTATTCACATACTGGATGAAGGTGTATAGCACATTGGGGATTCGTTTCTGGAAAATGTGGATAATCTCGTTGGGTGATAATTAGTGGATGTTCTTGCAGGATTTTAGGTACAAGGCTGTGCAATGTTCCATTGGAGTTCGTTGTTAAATGACCGTGACTACCTAGGGGTAGAGTTGAGAGACTACTAGATGCCAAAGAGTGATTTCAATTCGAGTTACTCTTGGGAAACTGAAATATTCTTATTGGGTGATAATTACTAGGTGTTCTGCTAAGATTCTGAGTGCAAAGCAGTGCAATATTGCATGTCAGTTTGTCACAGAATAATTGTGACGTTGGAGGTAGAGATGAAAGACTACTAGGTGCTAAAGCATGATTTCAATTCGAGTTACTCTAGGGAAACAAAAATATTCTTATTAGGCGATAATTACTAGGTGTTCTTCTAAGATTCTGAGTGCAAAGCAGTGCAATATTTCATTGCAGTTCGTCACAGAAAATAGTTATGATTTTAGGGGTAGAGTAGGGTGACCACTGGATGCTAAAGAATCGTTTGACTTCGATTTGCTTTCGGAAAACAGAAATATTCTTATTGCATGATAATTACTAGGTGTTCTTCTAAGATTCTGAGAGCAAAGCAGTGCAATATTGCATGTCAGTTCGTCACAGAATAATTGTGACGTTGGAGGTAGAGTTGAGAGACCACTAGATGCCAAAGAGTGATTTCAATTCGAGTTACTCTTGGGAAACTGAAATATTCTCATTGGGTGATAATTACTAGGTGTTCTTTTAAGATTCTGAGTGCAAAGCAGTGCAATATTTCATTGCAGTTCGTCACAGAAAGTAGTTATTATTTTAGGGGTAGAGTAGGGTGACCACTGGATGCTAAAGAATCGTTTGACTTCGATTTGCTTTCGGAAAACAGAAATATTCTTATTGCATGATAATTACTAGGTGTTTTTCCAAGATTTTGAGTGCAAAAGAGTGCAATATTTCATTCCAGTTCGTCACAGAACAATTGTGACGTTGGAGGTAGAGACGAAAGACTACTAAGTGCTAAAGAATGATTTCAATTCGAGTTATTCCTGGAAAACAGAAATATTCCCATTGCATGATAATTACTAGGTATTCTTCTAAGATTCTGAGTGCAAAACAGTGCAATATTCCATTTCAGTTCGTCACAGAATAATTATGACGTTAGTGGTAGAGATAGATGACCACTAGGTGCTAAGGAATCGTTTGATTTTGATTTGCTTTCGGAAAACAGAAATATTCCTATTGGATGATAACTACTAGGTGTTCTTGTATGATTCTGAGTGCAAAGCAGTGCAATATTTCATTGCAGTTTGTCACAGAAAATAATCATGACGTTAGGAGTAGAGTTGGATGACTACTAGATGCTAAAAAATCGTTTGATTTTGATTTTCTTTCGGAAAACAGAAATATTTGCATAGGATGATAATTACTAGATATTCTTACAGAGTTTTAGGTACAAAACTGTGCAATATTTCATTCCAGTTCGTCACAGAATAGTTGTGACTTGAAAAGTAGAGATAGATGACCACTAAATGCTAAAGAACGATTTCACTTTAATTTACTCCTAGAAAACAGAAATATTCTCACTGAATGACAATGAGAATCTAGGTATCCTTGCAAGATTCTGAGTGCAAAGCTGTGCAATATTTCATTAGAATTCGTCGTTAAATGATTATGACGTTAGGGGTAGGGTTGGGTTCCACCAGATAATACAGAAGCCTTTAACTTCAACTTGCTGTTGAAAAACACAAATATTCTCATTGGATGATAATACTTAGCTGTCTTGCAGTACCTGGACTGTAAATCTCTAGAACATTTCACTAATATTCTCCTTTGAATAATAATTATATTAAGGAATGGGTTCCATAACTACGTAATTCTTTGAGTGTATGTCTCTGAGATGTTAATGAACACACTGATTCTGACTTACTATTGGAGAATATAAATACTCTTACTAAATGACAATTATTATCTGTTTCACAGTATGTATTTCGAATGTCAATTTTTGAAATACTCCATAAATATTCTTCTTTAAGTTCTAGTGATATTAGGATTGACTGAGGAATTGAATCCTCATGAGATGCTAGAGAATAGACTATATCTTGTCAATTTACTATTTGCAAGCGTAGATATTCACATTAAATGAACGTGAATCTCTGAAATATTTCAGTAATACCTTAGCCTGATTATCAATAATACTAAAGAAAAAAGTTGGACAACTATCACATATTATAAAATTCAAATAATGATGACAATTACTATTTTACAGTATTATAAATTATATAACGTGTGTTCTTAATAATAACGATACCAAGCAGAGAGTTAAATAACTATGAGATCCTAGAGCATAACTCAACCAAGGTTTCACCATGAGAAGTATTAGCAAAATGGAGAAAGGGCACTGATCACATAGCCACTAATTTCCATTATTGCAATAGAAAGGGATGTCTATAATACTGATCATAATCTCTATTATTGTAATAATTTCCATTATAATTATATGTAATAATTTCCATTACAATTAATTGTAATAATTTTCCATTATTTTAATAATTTCCATTATTACATACAGTCAAATTTTCATTCTTGAAAAATATTTTCTTTTCCAATGAGCAACTTCATAGATAGAAAAATTCAAAAGAAATGAAAGGAAAGCACCGGAAATCATTTCCATCATGCCAGGGATAACCTAGAAATGAAATCTCTGCATTGGTAAATTGCACTCTCGCGATCAGCTGTTTACACCGAGATATTCGACAGAGCCAAGTGAATTACTATGAAAGTTACTGCCAACAAAGCTGAGAAAAGTATTTCAAGTTCAGGTATTCCCGTAACTATACGGTGCCTAACCATCGGAACTACTAGGGCTTCACCCTCTTGTTTCCAGATGCAGACGATGCAGTCGTTAAAACTTTCCTTTCAACGCGTTTCAACGTAAGTTATAGCACGAACGAATAATGTGTTCTGGAAGAAGACTTTCAAGACGCCTCGTGTTTCTTCGTAAATTGAGAGATACACTTAATATCCCCGTAACGAGCCAGGTGATGAACAGCTGGCTTCACGGTACTCTGAATATTATCCCGGGAAACCTCTCTGTTCTGTTTCAACACTTCTTTTTCTCCCTATGCAGGATGACTGTAAAATGCAGGATTCTTTAATATCGCCTAGATGAACGTCTTCAATTTGGCCCCTTGGAGCCTTTCAGTTGCGCTTTAATCATCTCCAATGGCAGGTAGCATTTAGCTGGAGTAATCATAATTGCTCCGAGTGTCGCTTTTAATGACAATGCTGTAAATATGAGAACAGAACTCAGAACACAGACGATGTATGAATATTAATCACGGTTTCGAATCGTGGAACTGAGGGATTCTCTGAGGGAGCAGTGAAATCGCTTTATATCCATCTGACATTTATCAAAAATAATTTATTGCAATGATAGTAATACCAAAATAATAAAATAACGATTAATATGCAATAGTAACAGCATAACAATAAAAATAGTCAATATGAAATTGTATAGTATCAAATGACAGGTTAACCCTGGATTTTTTATAGAAAATTTATTTTTTAATAGCTATAATAATATATTTTATAAATATTAATCATGGTTTTAAATTGCACAACTGAAGGACTCTGAAGGAGCAATGACATTTATAAAAAATAATTAATTGCAATGATAGTAATACTAAAATAATAACGTATTATTTAATAATTAATAATATTATTAATTAATAGTATTATTTAATAATAAATAATAAATAACGATTAATATACAATAGTAATGGCATAGCAATGAAACTGATAACTATGAAATTGTACAGTAAATATCAAAAGACAGTTTAATTCTGGCTTTTTTCATATGAAATTTACTTTCTAATAAATATAATATTATATTTTATAAATATTAATGACGTTTTTAAATTGTACAACTGAAGGACTCTGAAGGAGCAGTGGCATTTATCAAAAATAATTAATTGCAATGATAGTAATAGAAAAATAATAAAATAGTAATTAATATACAATAGTAATAGCATAGCAATAAAACTGGCATCTATGAAATTGTACAGTAAATATCAAAAGATAGTTTCATTCTGGCTTTTTTCATATAAAATTTAATTTTTGATAAATATAATATTATATTTTATAAATATTAATCAAGGTTTTAAATTGAGGATTTAAAATTGAGCATTAAAATGAGCATTTAAATGAAGGACTCTTTGAAGGAGCAGTGACATATATCAAAAATAATTAATTGCAATGACAGTAATACCAAAATAATAAAATAACGATTAATATACAATAATAATGGCATAGCAATAAAACTAGTAACTATAAAATTGTACAGTACCAAAGAACAGGTTATTTCATACAAAATTTATATTCTTCTTTTTCAAATACACACCCATAAGAAAAGTATGAAAAGAGCACAAAATTGTTAAAGGCTAACCATGTAATCCCACTGTATCAAATTCCCAATCACGTGAAAATCATCGGAACTAATTTAAATTGCATCTGCCAAAGCAACAAATTACGAGAAAAACACTGGGGCTGATTACAAGCATTTAACTTTCGCGATTTTCCGCCGGAAGAAAACCGAGTAAAAGTATCAGAAAAGATCACGTATTTTCGTTCCAAAGACACGGCCATTTTCTAAATGAACGACACACAGCTCCCCCTTAGCCCAACTCTACCGCCCCCTATGCGATGATCTTAATACTTCGATCTCAATTTCATACCGTAGCGCTACCGTATTCAATTAGCTATTCGCGAGGAGAAAGCCCGACGTGTACACTCGGTCGGTAAAAAGCGCGGTTTGATGCCTGTGAAAAGCAGGACATCAATTTGAAAAACAGCGTCGCCGGTGTGACCTGATAATTGCCGCGCTCGAGAGCGGCGCTCGGCTCGGCAAAGCGTAGCCGTGACAAACGCGCCGATCGCGACAAAACGCTTTAAAGTATATAGGGCGTTCCGCGAGCCGTACATTCCTTCCACGATCTTTCTAACGGTCGCCTGGAAACCCGCGACTCGCCGACAAAAATTCTCTTAACACGCGTCCGGCTCTCTCGTTGGAACTTCTAATTGCGAGCAGCCCCGAACGGATTTTTTTGTCGGTATGCTACCGCCACACCGCTCTTTCTGCTTTCCACGAAAGGCCACAGATGGCCTTGATGTCGGTACGGAGGTTCTTGTCCCTTTTTGCCGGCGGCGAAGGACACCGTTAGATTTTGGACCGCGTCGAATCTTTTTAGGCTCGTAGACGATGAGTCATCGCGTGGCACGTTTTGTTATCGCGGGAATATTTGTGAAAAACAGCACACGTTTTTGCCCAGTCCTTGCGATCCGGTTTCCAAGCCGTGTTTATAAGGTTTGAAGTGCTGCCTAGGTTATGTTTGCGACCATGCGTTTGAAACGTGTTGATTTGAATAAGATTTAGCAAGGTTGACTGAGAATTAACGTGGATTGTGATTTATACTTGCATTTACATATTTAGTATGTCAGTTATGTAGTGATCTTGTCTCGTTTCTTGGAAATCTTCTTTTCAACCTGTTTGTTCATGTTTTTGTTTTCTTCATTGTATCTAATTCTTATTGATTATTTGTGGAAGACAAGTAGACTCATTTGCTGTATTTTATTGATGAGTAGTTAATGCGACTTTTGATTTAAACTTGTATTTACATATTTGGTGTGTCAGTAACGCAGCAATCTTGTCTAGTTTCTTGGAAATCTTTGAAAGCTGTACATCGTTGTTAATTATATTTGATTCTTACTGATGATTTGTGCGGTACTAGTGGACTTGTTCATTGTATTTAAATTGTGCTTTTAATACCTGAATATCTCAATTAATACAGAATACAATATAACAGATAGTAGTAAAAGGTCAAAGCAATGATGTTATGAATAATTCTACTCTGATCTTGTATATATGGATAATACGTGTGAATTACAACATAATGGAAATGTACACATAAATTGAAACTTTAAATTGAAGTACTCAATTAGAGTAAGATAATGAATTTAGTAAAGAATATATCTGCGATGCCAGTATTTCATGTGTATAATATTAAACTTATGGCAGACCAGGGTAAATGTTATAGCAAATGAAAATAAAAAATTATATCTGGAAATAACACATTGTTTCAACCAATTTATTATTTTTGTTTTAGGAATAGTTTAACCCGGAGGTCAAATGAATAATTCACAAGTAATTTTGTACTTGGTTCGTTCAACTGGTGAATCTCTTTATGTATCTTACAGAAGGTTAAGTGCAGAAGTCCAAATGAGATTGCAGTAGCATAGTGATCAGCACGCTGACGTGTTGGGCAAGTAAAAATCCGTGAAAAATAGGTTGAGAATTTCTGTTGAATAGGGATGAGTAATAGAAGTGAAAGAGAATGACAACTTTCCTCCTTTTTCGCCCTTGGGGCATGATAATCGTTAGATCTTGATTTATGTTTAAACTCGGTGAGTCTTGTGGATGATTCTGACTCATCCCTCGACGTCATTTCAATTGCGTGTTGCGTGTCACGGTTAAGAGAAATCATAGTAAATTCACGGAGAGATCATGTCTTCTCTTGTCGAGTTCGGACAGAAATTAATACGCGAGCATTGTGAGCATGATCGTGGAAAGCTACTTTATGCAAGTGGATGTAGTTCGAAGGACGATGATACTTGAACAGGATTGAAGGTGAGAGGAAGAAAGGTACATGCTAGCGAACAGCACAGTTTGAAATGCATACCATGTAAAGTTGGAAGACACAGTAGGCTTTCGACTAGCATTAGCATCCTCGAGCATACCTTGTTATTGTTCCCATATTTCACTTTTATCTCTTCATGTTAAACAATTAAATTAAATAGAGTTAAATTGAATTGGAAGATATTCTCCATTTCTCATAAGTAAATATTCAATTTCTTATTTAATATAATTATTTTATACCTATTATATTATTGATCACACCTGAACAATACTTTTTAATAGAAATAACAAAAATAGCAAATAAGAATTATACTAATTTAAACTTTCATGCAGAGAGTAAATGGGAAAGTTTAATTAATACGCATCCTCCATTTCTCAAAAGTAAATCTTCAATTTGTTATTTAACATAATTATTTTATACATATTATATTATTGATCATACATGAATAATACTTTTTAATAAAAATAACAAATTAGAATTATACTAATTTAAACTTTCATGCAGAATAAACAGAGAATTGTATACCTTTTTACCTACAAGAAATAATTCTGCTGTAAAATGCACGTGTATTTTGCATCTGACATACACATGGCCTAAAGAGTATAACCTCATTGCAGTCATGAAAACAATAAGGCATAATCCAATTATTACACTGTTTTAACTGTAGTGTAATATTAATTGCTTATTATATTTCACGAATATCTTCTTACTGTATTACAAATTCTTCAATTAATTGTAATGCTGTTAGTCACTAGCGACATCAGTGGCGCCACTGGCAAGCTCGAGTACTACTAGCGACATCTGCGGCGCTTAACTCGTGCAGTACGTACCCGGGTGTAAATTTCGTTGGTTCTTGGAGCGCGCTGAAGCGCAAAATGCCAAAACCCTTGGTTTTCACTCGACGCGGAACATGCTGAACAACGTACGAGGAAACGTGTTCACGAAAACGTCCAACTGTCCGTAAACGCGGCACGAGTTCACGATCTAATTTATCGCTACAAGGTAGCGTTATGTCGCGCGTTGCAAACGCGTTCCCCTCCGGCTCGGGTCAAAGGACTTCGGAACAAGGTGAAATCGAAGTCGGTGGAACATACACGGAACGCCTTTCTCATCCTTTCAGCGTGCGTACACGCTTGTATACTCGCGATTACTCTCCTCGAAAGTCATCTGCTCTTTAAGAAGCTCATGTGTACGCACTTGATCCTGTTGCCACGGTGCTTGGTCCATTTTCGACCTCGTTTTCTTGTCACGGAACATGCTTTTGTGATAAATGTTATTCATGCGTGGAACTTTATAACGTAGGAGCGAAATTTTCGAGATCAGTGATGGAGTCGATGGTAGAGCATTTGAATAGAGTGATTGAGGTTAGGGCGTGAAAGTTTAGGAACATTTGAACTTAAAATTTCTACGAATCTTTAAAATGATGCAAGAAAA
Organism: Eufriesea mexicana; assembly: GCF_001483705.2. Lineage (NCBI taxonomy): Eukaryota > Metazoa > Arthropoda > Insecta > Hymenoptera > Apidae > Eufriesea > Eufriesea mexicana. The sequence continues at coordinate 396,270 of NW_016915847.1, read as the reverse complement.
TGTTGAAAACTGTTACATTAGCTTAAATTTGATATATTAATTAATATCGACCTTCAAAATTGTATTGAATAGTGACCAGAGGTCGCCTCTTGAATGCAAAGGGTTAAGAGGTTATTCTTGTAATCCGGCTAATAAAAGTCGACATCTTTGTGATTTTTTTCTATGAAAACCATGATACTTTTTAATACGCAGTTTTCACACTCGACTTTATTTATACTTGAAGAATATTTCCAATTTTTTTGCAACGAAATTATTGAAAATTGTGGAAATTATATAGCCTCGAGTGAATAATGTTATTAAAAACGAGCTCCAATCGCTGACACGATTTTAATTCTCGAATATTTATGAACCGTAAAACGTTGAAAAATTTTACCTACAATTTAAATTTTCTCAGCCACTGATTATAATCTAGTTCAGACTATAAAACTTACTATAAAGTGTCATAACTCTTCAGAGCAAGCTAGGATTAAAAGTGTCACCTTTTCGATGCACCGTGATGCATAGTGGGCACCGCAATGCATGGTGGCTCATTTTTGGTCCCACCTCGAAATATTGCAATACCTCCATACACCATAGGTTTATATCTCGTCCTATTTTCGTAAAGCAGTTGGTAATACCTTCAAAAAATGTTATAAATGTATTTGCTTGCGTTGGCAACATTCAACATGCCAGTACAGGTTCATCAATGCAATGTTGCAAGCAGAAGGTTCATTGCGATAATCTTTTTTCCTGGATTAATATTTTACATTATGTGATTCCTTTATTAGTAAAAATATACCAATTTTGTTTCATTTAAAACGCGATAAAATTTCTGTGCAACATGGGTCTGTCTTATTATCTGAAATCCTGTGCCTCAGAGTTAGGTGGGACAGCGAAAAGAATAGATCGGCCAAATATGTCTCCATTTTATGAATTATTTTATGAATGACCATAATACGAAGCATATTATCTTGGCCACTGAAGCTACGGGCAGGAAACTCAATAAACAGAATCAAATCAAAGAATCAACACCAAATGAATCGCAAAAGAGGTCCAGATATTACATATGCCTAGGTACCGGTAACAAGTATAATATAAAAGTGCCAAATTTCACGATTTACACGTAAAGAAACAGTAATAAAACATAATAACGCTGTATCTACCCAGTGCACATAAATAACAAATATATTTAACAAATTTTATAAACATTGCAGTATAGGATATTATTTTCGAAAGCAATCGAGTTTTCCAGGTACAACCCATTCAAAATAATGGCTGATTTTGGACTAGATTTGGACTGATTTTTGTAATCACGCAAAGTGTGTATACATTTCTTTGGAACACCCTGTATATTATATTATAGGATACCATTTCGAAAGAAATCACGAATCAGCCATATCCAACAAAAGCAAATTATAAATTGATCAATATTTCCTAGAAGCAAATGGAAAAGTTATTTCGGGTAGTAAAATTAAGTTGCGTGGTCCCTACGTGGAGGTGAAGCGTAGGTTAAGAAAAGCACAAAAGCAGGGCCCTCGACGACCAAAACAGAGTCCTTAGAAATTAATCGTGACCGGCACGAGCGTGAGTCGCTCGGTGTTGGAAAGAGAGTTAAATTAGAGTGCGTCTTTGTGTGTTTTCGTTGCGTTATCTTGGTGTTCTTCTCCTAAGTTAAATCATTTTTATGAGTTTCGCGTTCGTGTTATTCCGTTCTCGCTGTTCCGTCAGTTTTTGGTGTCTCGAAACCACTTTTCGCCATCCTACAATAATAATAATAACAACAACAGAGTAATAATACCGTCGAAACGATATTTCAAGGATTAACAATTATCGTTAGAATTTTATTATTAAAAGGTACGAAAATTTCGTTGAAAAATTTTCGCTTGGAAGAAAGTTCATCGTTTCTTGTGAATTTGCTTAACGTCGTATTCAGTCGTGTTTTAATTTGAATTGTATATCAATTTCGTATTAATTTTATACAAGGTACCTTCAGCTTTTGTGAAAAGGTAATCAAGGTAATTTTAAGTCGTAATCGTTAATTTGAGTGTTATTCTGTTCTTGTCGTTGTGTCAGTCTTTGGTGTCTCAAAATCAATTTTCGTTATCCTATAATATTATTATAAATATTATTAAATAATACACTGCATCAAACAATTAGACGTAAACCTGATCCATGGTTGGTTATTCCAGGGAGTGGTGGGAGTAGTGCAATAAGGGTGGGGTCCCGAGAGACCCCGTTACCGTTGAGCGAGGGCCCATGCTCCGAGGGTTAATCTTGCGTCGTATCTCGAGGAACGATTGCACCAATGGCGACTTCCTTTCTTTCTCTGGCTTCCCTTCCCGTTATGCCCGGCCAAGAATCGGCGGATTTTTACGAGCGGCTTTATACGCCGTAATAACACGTCTGCGGGGTCTATGGCTTCATCTCAATTCCACGTGATTTCTCGAATGGCGTTAGCTGCTTTATTCTCCCCATCCTACCACCCGTGCTTTTTCTTCCTCGTTGTTTTCGATAACTTCTCGTTCCGGGGTTTTTGCGAGTGGTTGATGATTGATTCGACAAGCGATGGCAAGAGAGCCTCGACGGTCGTGGTCGAATTGTTCATCAAGGTCATCGTCATCGTCCGCCATTCGAAGCGGTGGTTTTACGGAAATTTGGGATCGCAGGTTTTTCGAGGGGTTCCGGTTCTGTCGTTCCTCGTGCCACACCGGTGAGGACTACTTTTAGGTGAAAGCAGGTTTGTATAGATTTCGTTGTTTTTCAGGGTACTGTTCGGTAACTAGGAACTATCGATGAGGATCGTGGGATGAGGAGGTAAGTTGTTTCTTATGATTTTGTGAATTATAAGGTAAGTTGATGTTATTGTTAAAATAGTTTAGAAATTTTTATTGCGTAAGAATTGCTATTTTTGGTGAGGGAATTCTTTTGGGATTAAATTGGGATTTAATCCCAACTAGGATTTAATTCTGAAAAGTTATGTATTGGGAAAGTATTGATTTTAGTTAATCATTATACCCCTATTCCATTCGTGATAAAATTTTACAAAGATTTTAGAATTTTTTCAGATTTTTAATCCTTTAAAACACATGTGAAATATAATTTTGGTCGAACGGCTCTTGCACGAGTTAGACACGTGATTGCAGTGTAAAGGGTTAATACGACTAACAAAGGGTTAATACGAATAACAATAACAAAACCCAACTCTGCCAAAACATTGCCACTGGTCCCAAAAAATCGGTGTGAAAAAATTATGATCGAACAATAATAACAAAATCTCATTTGGTCAGAATACTGTCATGGGTCCCAAAAAATTGCTATGAAAAAATTACGATCAAGCAAAAATAACAAAATCTCACACTGCTAAAACACTACCATTGGTCCCAAAAAATTGCTGTGAAAAAGTTACGATCGAGCAATAATAATGGAACCTCATTCGGCCAGGACACTGGCATTAGTCCCAAAAAATCGCTGTGAAAAAATTACAATCGAGCGATAATAAAAAAACCTTATTCGACCAGAACAGTGCTATTGGTCCCAAAAAATCGCTGTGAGAAAATTATGATCGAACAACAATAATAAAATCTCACTCGGCTAGAATACTGTCATGGGTCCCAAAAAATTGTTACGAAAAAATTACGATCGCGCAACAATAACAAAATCTCATTTGATCAGAATAGTATTTATGGGTCCCAAAATATTGCTGTGAAAAAATTACGATCGAGCAATAACAACAAAATTTTATTCGACCAGAACGGTGCTATTAGTCCCAAAAATTGCTGTGAAAAAGTTACGATCGAGTAACAACAATAAAACCTCATTCGACCAGAACAGTGCTATAGGTCCCAAAAGATTGTTACGAAAAAATTACGATCGAGCAACAATAACAAAACCTCATTCGATCAGAATAGTTTTTATGGGTCCCAAAAGATTGCTGTGAAAAAATTGCGATCGAGCAACAACAACAAAATTTTATTTGACCAGAACAGTGCTATTGGTCCCAAAAAATTGCTGTGAAAAATTTACGATCGAGCAACAACAATAAAACCTCATTCGACCAGAACAGTGCTATAGGTCCCAAAAAATCATTGTGAAAAAATTATGATCGAACAACACTAATAAAATCTCACTCGGCCAGAATACTGCCATGAGTCCCAAAAAATTGTTACGAAAAAATTACGATCGAGCAACAATAACAAAATCTCATTCGATCAGAATAGTTTTTATGGGCCCCAAAAGATTGCTGTCAAAAAATTGCGATCGAGCAGTAATAAAATATCTTCATTCGGCTAAAACAATGCTATTGGTCCCAAAAATTGCTACGAAAAATTTACGATCAAGAAACAATAAGACACAGCACACGTGCACGAGGCTGGAGAATGTCACAGCAATCTCGCCAGCGTCTCGGAAGAGACACTAGTCCACACCGGGTAGCCTCATGAAAAATCATCACCACTTTCTACCGATCGTAAATAATACAGACACAGCAAACGGCCAAGTAAGGATTGATCGAACGTAGCCGAGTGTTTTTGCCAACCAAATCGATTTCCCGTAAGATACGTCCGCCATACTATCACCGTGAATTCCGCTGCGTTCCGAGAACCCCGGCGAACCTTCCTGAAGGTCCTTTTGCAGCGGGATACCCGGATGATGTTCCTCGAAGCCGATTAAACGGCAACTTTCTACGCTCGGGGAACAAAAGCGTCCGTATCACTCCGGGTACCTTTATCTCCAACGATCGCCGTGATTCCGCGGCAAAATACCGTTACCTTATAGATCGTCGATCTATATCGCTGGTTTTGTCCCGCCATTTTTCCGGCAACCGTTGTATCTCTCCTCTCTCTCTCTCTCTCTCTCGCTCCTTCGTCGACGTTTAAGGACTTTATCGCTTCATTCGCGACTCCTCGCGATTTTTCCTCGCAAAAACGCCACCTGCTTGTCGATACTTCCACTTCTTGCAGTGCTGCCACCATATACGGGCCATTTTACTTTTCGAGAAAATAAGTTTCCTTCGATTAACCTCTTATACCAAGTAGCAACGAGTTTAACTTGTGAGTTTCTTCACGCTAAACCCCATAAAAATGAATTACAGTTAGATTGGGCAAAATTTGTGCACAGTAACGCGAGTGAAATGACTATAAATTGATAATTAACATTAAATAATTTAGAAATGTATGGTTTCGTGTAATTATATCATAGTGAGAGAGGTTAAGGGTTCTTGTTGTCTAACTTATCGTGAGTTTTTTCACGCTAAACCCCATAAAAACGAATCACAGTTAGATTGGGCAAAATTTGTGCACAGTAACGCGAGTGAAATGACTATAAATTGATAATTAACATTAAATAATTTAGAAATGTATGGTTTCGTGTAATTATATCATAGTGAGAGAGGTTAAGTGTTCCTGTTGTCTAACTTATCGTGAGTTTCTTCGTACTAAATCCCTGTTAAGGGTTCTTGTTGTCTAACTTATCGTGAGTTTTTTCACGCTAAACCCCATAAAAACGAATTACAGTTAGATTGGGCAAAATTTATGCACAGTAACGTGAGTGAAATGACTGTAAATTGATAATTAACATTAAATAATTTAGAAATGTATAGTTTCGTGTAATAATATCATAGTCCGAGAGGTTAAGTGTTCCTGTTGTCTAACTCATCGTGAGTTTCTTCGTACTAAATCCTATAAAGACGAATTACAGTTAGATTAGGTAAAATTTATGTACAATAACGTGAGTGAAATGACTATAAATGGTTAACTAACGTTAAATAGTTTAAAAATGTATAGTTTCGTATAATTATATCATAGTGCGAGAGGTTAAGTGTTCCTGTGTCTAACTCAACGTGAATTTGTTCATACTAAACCCCATAAAGGCGAATTACAGTTAGATTGGGCAAAATTTATGCACAGTAACGTGAGTGAAATGACTATAAATTGATAATTAACATTAAATAATTTAGAAATGTATAGTTTCGTGTAATTATGTCATAGTGCGAGAGGTTAAGGGTTCTTGCTGACTAACTTATCGTGAATTTCTTCATATTAAACCCCATATAAACAAATTACAGTTAGACTGGGTAAAATTTATGTACAATAACGTGAGTGAAATGACTATAAATGGTTAACTAACATTAAATAGTTTAAAAATGTATAGTTTCGTATAATTATATCATAGTGCGAGAGGTTAAGTGTTCCTGCTGACTAACTCATAGTGAGTTTCTTTATACTAAACCCCATAAAGACAAATTACAGTTAGACTGAGCAAAATTTATGTACAATAACGTGAAATGACTATAAATAATTTAGAAATGTATAGTTTCGTGCAACTATATCATAGTGTGATAATAGTTACAGTTTTTGGGAGAGCCTGTTTTAGGTTAGGTTCCTCATAGATGCAGATGAGAGGTTACTTTCACTGATCGAAATGGTGAACTTGGATATCGAGGAAAAGTTAGGTTAGCGTGGATGGTGGCGCTGCTGTAGGCTTCGTTGTCTCTATTCTGATGGAGGTGTGCTTGGTTCATGGAGCTACTGGTGTTTTGGTTTTCCTTTTGACAATCAGAATGAGGATGTTTATGCAAATGCAGAATTTTATGGGAAATTGAGAACGGAGTGTTTCGTTTTGTCCAAAGGAGGTGCGTTTAGAAGAGTATAGTGAAACTATAGTCATATATCTATTATGTACATCATATATATTTTTGTAAACTTATGCAATTTTAAAAAACGTTGGACCGAAGTTTAAGAGGAAAATTGTTAGAGTGTCTCAAATTTCACGCACGATTTAAATTTTGCGCCATTTGTGAGGTACAGTGTTGCCAACGAAGGAAAACATACAGCGTGACAGTGAACAGTTCAGGGTTATTAAAAATAATCTTCGTTATTCAACAATATTTGCAACTTTTAATTAAAAACCAGTGTTTTTTATCAAAATTACTTTTCGCGTGAATTTTGGAATACCCGATATATCACAAATTGGTAAATTCTTAAGAATAAAGTTATCGAGGTAAAAGTAAATTTTATATACAGTGTCCAAATAAATATTTCACGTATCTTTACATATACCGATAAAAATTTGCATACATTCATATGTCATATTTTTATATCTCATATACAATATTCCATTTGCATATCTAGACATACTTCAAATTCAAAAATATCCCGAATACGATTGTACGAGTGTTATTTATTTTTCCTATAACCTATCGATAATTTTTATTATCGTTGATAAATTTTGTAACACAATATTTTCACTGTTACTGTACTTATAGCAAGTATAGAGATATTGTAATTGATAATCATTTTTCTTTTCATAAGTAATAATGGCCGTGTCTCGAGAAAAATGATAGAAATCCGAGGGACAATGGTAAATAATCGAAGAATTATTCTTTTTGGACCCCCCTTTGAGTAAGAACCACGAAAAACCAGCATTTTGCGGTCTTTCGTTTATTCCGTCACTCGGAACAACCTTTGTCCGGCATTCTTCGTTTTGACATACTTCCTTCCACGATTATCCTCGCTGGGAACACAAAAACGTTGCAATCCTTTTTCCCCTCCGCTGGGTTCTCTTTCTCCCCGCGAGATGCCACTGGGAGTCGTTCGCCGACACTCTCTGTCGCCATTATTTCCTCGCAGCCGTCGTTCAAGGTATCCGATTGCGTGAAAAAGAAAAAGAAAAAGAAAAAAAGGAACTCTCACGGCATATTCCGAGCGATCCTGACGGATCTGACTTTGAAATCGCGACGCGTGTCAATGTCAACTCCGTCTAGCCGGCAGTCAGTGTCAGTGACGCAACGATGCCTGTAAAGGCCAGCTTGTTAATTACGTGTAAACCTTCCCCGGGAATGGTGGTCGATTGTTGATAAACAACGGATGTATAATACATTGTAGGAGGCTTCTCTTCGCCGTGAAGTCTTGGTTTGGACTGTGAAGATGCGTTCCGGCTGATGCAATCGGTCACGTGTGGTCTAGCATTCTTGATATGGTATATCGCTTCGTACTTGTCTTTGTTCTTTCTTTTTCTTTTATACGAGGCGTTGGAGAATTTAGGAGATATATGGAATGGAATTTTGTCATTTGCTTTCCTTTTTTCTTTTTGTTTTATGGGGTATTGGATAACTGATTGAATTCTGTCATTTGTTTTCCCTTTTTCTTTTTGTTTTATGGGGTATTGGATAATTGTCTGAAGTCTGTCATTTGTTTTCCTTTTTTCTTTTTGTTTTATGGGGTATTGTCTGAATTCTGTCATTTGTGTTCCTTTTTTCCCTTTGTTTTATGGGGTATTGGATAATTGGCAGAATTCTGTCATTTGTGTTCCTTTTTTCCCTTTGTTTTATGGGGTATTGAATAATTGTCTGAATTATGTCACTTGTTTTCCTTTTTTCTTCTTGTTTTATGGGATATTGGAAAATTCTCTGAATTCTGTCATATATTTTTCTTTGTTTTATGAGGTATTGGAAAACTGTCTGAATTCTGTCCTTTGTTTTCCCTTTTTCTTTTTGTTCTATGGGGTATTGGAAAATTGTCTGAATTGTGATATTTGTCTCTTTTTATTCCTCTTTTTGTTGTATGAGGTATTAGAAAATTATCTGCATTCTGTGATTTGTTTTATGAGATATTGGAAAATTTCTAAATCCAGCTACTTATATTCCTTTTTATTTCTTTCTTTGTTTCATGAGGTATTGGAAAATTGACTGAATCTTATCATTTGTTTTATTAGGTATTAAAAAACTGTCTGAATCTTGTCATTTGTTTTCCTATTCATTTCTTTTGTTGTTTCACGAGGTATTGATAAATTTTATGAAGTCTTGAAAAATTTTCTGCATTCTGTCATTAATTTCATGAAATATTGGAAAATTGTCTGCATTGTGTCATATACTATAATTTGTTTTATGAGGTATTGGAAAATTGTCTGAATCCTGTCATTACTTTTATGGGATACTGAAAAATTGACTACATTCTGCCATACACTTTTCTTTGTTTTCTGAAATATAGAAAAGTTTCCTGAATTTTGTCATTTATTCTCTTTGTAGGGAATGGGAAAAAGAGAGATAGACAATAAGAAGAATTTAGTTGCTGAAGACTAGAAAGATGACTTTAATTTTGCATAACTTATGAAATGGATAATTTTCTCAACTTAATGTCTCGTTTCATCATATTCTTCATCCTTTATTTTTATTTTTTCTGTTCCACTAGATATATAATATTTAAGAAATATACGAAACTGATGAATCTTATCCAAATTTTAACGTTTATCTTTTCTCATTCTCAGATAGATCTGAAGAAAATTCCAATTTGGAAGATAAGAAACAAATTTAAATTCTGGATAAAATTCAATTTTGGATTTATCTCTGTATAAGAGACAAAGGAGTGCATACACTAGCGCCATCTACAGTCCAGTGTAATACTTAAAACAGAAAACCCGCGTTGACAGTAGAATTACTATAATTGCAGCTAATTAAACTAACAAGATAAAAATAAATGTACATATTCATGTTCCTATTTCAATAAGGTTTGTCATTAATTTTGCATAAAGTATTAGCATACCTCCAATCATTGCAAATGGCACAAACATTGATATAAGAATCGAAACCATGAAATTAACAGTGTCCACCATTTTTGTCGCACGATATACTTCTTGCAACCTTTTTATAGTCTCACTGCTAGTACTACCACCGCATTATACAGTAATAACAGTGCAATGTTTCCATCTGTTCTGCATAATATATGCACAAATTTATTGGTTAAAAACCGAAAAATGCAAACATCGATTTACCAGAAAAGGCCTGATACTTGTTAACGCAGGATCGAAGTAAACAAGAGATAATTAGAAATGCTAATCGTGCAAATGCACACTGTAACGGCAAGAAATTAATTAGAAATAATATAGAACGTTTAAACACGACAAAAGTTACACGCCGTGGAAATCGAATTTGAATAATTACATGCAAAATCGTTATGCAACCATTCGCATACCTGCTTTTACCGTTTCATCGCTTTGTCATTCGTCTGTTTGCTGCATACCTGATATGCTAACGAGATGAAGATTAGTAAAGAAATGGTGATAGATTACGTTGCATAGGAATAAATGGCAGAAGCGAAAGAGAATGACAAATAGAAAGAATGGTGAAAGGAAGAAAAACCAAGGTCACGTTACAATGACAAATAGAGTAAAAACGAGAGTCACGGTTGGCGTGATTTGCACTTAAAGAAGTGACCTTGAACGGCCAAAATCTCGTGCCTGTACCATAGACATTCCAATTATCATCATTTAAATGAAAACACAGCAATTAATGACGAATCACGTGGCACCTATATTCAAGAATATATTTATTTGTTAATAATTATTAACATAAGTTGAACTAGTATGTAAAAACCAAACCCATCAAAATGGCGGATTCGAAATTTTTCCACAACTATTATGACTTTGACGTTTCGAGTGACGAGTTAATTTTCGTTTTAACGAGATAAGAATATGATTATATGTACTTATCGCATGTATTATTATACAGGGTGTCCATTTTGTAAATATCTCAAAAAATATATGGGTGAAACGAGAAGATATTTCAGATAAATATCGTAGGATAATATCGTATTTACCTTTCTAGAACACCTGATATTTAGTTAATCCTGCGATGACCTTGAGATCTCACGTGAAGGTCATATCTAAATTCTCGAATATGAAAACATTTTATTCGCAGATTTTTGTAACAGGTATCGAGTCATTTTCAAAACAATAATTATTTACGTCTTCTGCACGAATATAAGTTTGACAGAACAGCATACTAATGAAATACTATAGATAATCCTATTATTGACAACACGTCAACTTCGAAATTCTATATTTCCATAAATTTTTCAATATAAAACATAAGCAGAGTTTCGCAAATATTTCAAGTACAAGAATATTTAATGAAAAATGTAAATTCCTGTTCAAAAATTTAAGCTAATTTTCCAAAGTCATTTCAAAGTCAAGTAAAGGTTACTATTATAATTTTTCAAAATATTTATGCATTTCCAGATGAAACAAGTACACTGTACATTTATAGTATGTGTGCAGCATACTAATGAAGTGCTATAGATAATTCTAATATTGACAACACGTCAACTTCGAAATTCTATATTTCCATAAATTTTTCAGTATGAAACATAAGCAGGGTTTCGAAAATATTTCAAGTACAAGAATATTTAATGAAAAATGTAAATTCCTATTTAAAAATTTATCCTAATTTTCCAAAGTCATTTCAAAGTCATTTTTCAAAATATTTATGCATTTTCAGATGAAACAAGTACACTGTACATTTATAGTACGCGTGTATTTATTTATTTTCATTGTATCATTTCAATTACTATTATTGCTGTTTTAATGTATTTAAATACACTTTGAAATTCGTTTCCATTTATATGGTTGCCCAAAAAGAACAGAATGCACGATAGAAAATAAATGCTACGTTTGCTTCATAAGCTTTCGAAATCGCGATTGATAAGTGTGAAACAGTTTATTTCATTGCTACGAATAAAACGTACACGATTATAATGGCGGTCTCGTTAAACGGTTTATCGGTGACAGCAGCTATTTCGATATGAAAGTGTCGCTGAAGAGGGAAAAAAGAATTAAACGGCAAACTGAATAATTTAATCGATCGATGTAATCTATAAGTAATCTATTGGGTGTCCCAAAATTCACGCGAGAAGTAATTCTGATAGGAAACGCAGGGTTTTAATTGAAAATTGTAAATATTGTTTAACAATGAAGACGAGTTGTTCTTTCGTGTAGCGAAACATTTTTAATAATCCTAAACTGTCAGCTATCACGCTGTATTTCTTTTTTCGTTGAGAATAGTTTCTAGCACAAATGGCGCAAAATTCAAATCTTGCGTGAATTTTGGGACACCCTATATGCAGTAAAGTAATTTACGAGCGAAAGATCCGGATTCGATGTTTTCCTGCCGGATCGTACAATTTTATAATGTCGACTAGCAGAATTGCGGATTAAGATGGAAATGTAAGATTGCGATGGTAAAATTGAATTTTGCTCATTTGAATGGATCACGGATCATGGAATTATCTTAAGAAGATGAGGAATAAACGAGTCGAGGTTAATTATAATTTGATAAAAGTTAATTATAGAAAGTTGGAAACTGGTAGTAATGTAAATTAATATTGCCAGTAAAATGTTTTATTCTTAATTTTAATATTATTTCTGCAGATGGTGCTGTTCCCTATGAAGTAGTGTCCCTAATGCATCAAGTATAATTGGAATAATATTAGAATTAATTAGACAATTTATTTTATTTATTTAGTTTTTAATCAAACAATTAAAGTTAATTCGAATAGTACAACTACCCCTAGGATGGTAATAAGTTACAGATTCAAATTCAATAAAACTTTCTTTGTTTAAAAAAGTTATTGCTATTTTATATTAAAAATACTGATATTATTTTGGTCTAATAATACTGTCAGTGTTCTAATACTGTCTGTTAATACTAAGCCTAGTCAAAGCGACTAGTTTCATGTTCACCCTTATTGAGACTTATTATAATTATTTATTTTCATCATAACTCTTTGATTATTATTACAATTAAATATTACATATTAGTACATATTACATGTTATTATTATATTATTACATATTAGTAATAATTCCACTGTTAATTGTAAGAAAAACTTTTCTCCAAACATCTCATATAACACATATTAATACAATACAGTTGGGTCTTCTATAAAGACCTTATATTTATATTCAATTTTAATTAAAAATATAGATCCGAATTATAATCTTAAGGCAAAAAATATCCAAAAGTCCTGCATAAGCTATTAGATCAATGATCTAACTCCCACTTCTAGCCCGTAACTACAACTTTCCTAATTACTGATGAAAATGCTACTTATTATTTGTTTTCCTTTCTTCTTTTTGTTTTATGGAGTATTGGAAAATTGTCTGAATTCTGTCATTTGTTCTATGAGGTACTGGAAAATTGTCTGAATTCTGTCATATATTTTTGTTTATTTTATGGATTATTGGAAAGTTTTCTGAATTCTATCATTTATTTTATGAGGTATTGGAAAATTGTCTGAATTCTGTCATATATTTTTGTTTACTTTATGGAGTACTGGAAAATTGTCTGAATTCTGTCATTTGTTCTATAAGGTACTGGAAAATTGCCTGAATTCTGACATATATTTTTCTTTGTTTTATGGTGTATTGGAAAATTGTCTGAATTCTGTGATATATTTCTCTTTCTTTTATGAGATATTGGAAAATTGTCTGAATTATGCATACATTTTTCTTTCTTTTATGAGATATTGGAAAATTGTCTGAATTATGTCATATATTTTTCTTTATTTTATATAGTATTGAAAAATTGTCTGAATTCTGTCATATATTTTTCTTTGTTTTATGGATTATTGGAAAGTTGTCTGAATTCTATCATTTATTTTATGAGGTACTGGAAAATTGTCTGAATCCTGTCATACATTTCTCTTTCTTTTATAAGATATTGGAAACTTTTCAGGATTGTATCATATATTTTTCTTTACTTTATGAGGAATTGAAAAATTTTCAGAATTCTATCATATTTTTCTTCTTCCTCTTTCTTTTTCATAAGGTATCAGAAAAATTGTGTGAATTTTATCACTTATTCCTTTTTTTGGGGGAAAGGGGGTAAGAAAAACTTTTCTTCAAACATCTCATACAACACATATTAATACAATACAGCTGAATCTCCTACAAGCCCCTTATATTTATATTCAATTTCAATTAACAATATACATCCTAATTAAAATCTTAAAGCAAGGAATATCCAAAATTCCTGCATAAGCTATTACATCAATGACCTAACCTCCACTCCCATTAACTCCAATTTTCCTGAACATCGATGAAAATGCCACAAATACCTGCACAGGGCATTTACATTTAACCTCCGCTAAATATTCCAAATAAGCAACGAAGATCCACGATAAATATCAAACTGATCCTCTTCCAGATCCCGACTTCCACCTTAAAACGCTCGAAACCAGTTATTTCAACGATTAAACAACCAAGCCAATTAATCCCCCATTACGTGTGACAGCATTTCAATCTCGAACGCCGATCGCGAACTACTACTTACTTCTGCGAGATCTCGCAAAAACCGATCGAACACGTATTTTCGTACGTCCCGAGCCGGATGTGGCCTGTTCGACTCGTCGTGGAAAAGAAGCAAAAGGAGGCATTGGCCCCGCAATGGGGGCAAATAAAATTTGGATCGATCACGGTCACCTTGGCCGACATCAGCCGGCACGTAGCCAGAAATTGAAGTTTCCTCGTTCTTGATTTAACGGCCCTCCAGATCTCGATTCCCCGTATTACGATTCTTTCACATCACGGGCATAATTTCAGTCCACGCCGCGGTCGGTAATTACTAATTGCACGACTCTTTCGACCTCGTCATGCCACGTCTCCCTTCCCTCCTGCACGCCGTTCTGTCTTCAGCGGTTGCTTTTCTCCGGCGTCGATTGTTCGTTGTCTGTCATTGTGTTCGAGGGACGGCTTTTTCTCTTCCGCGACGATAGATATCGTCTTCGAGCCGAGGACGTTCCCTCGCCCGGCCGAGTGACACGCCACCGCCACGCTGCGGCCTGATTTAGAAGTTTCCCCGCCGTTGTCGCGGTACAGATGGCGCGGCGGTCGATGAAAGTCGACGGTGCTGCTACCTTATCGCCGTCGAATCATCCACGAGGCTTTCGCCTCGCGATTATTATTCTTGACTCTTCGACTGTAGTTCCTCTCGGTGCTATGGAAAATTGGGGGACGAGAGGACGCGTGGCGGTCATGTTATTCTCGTTTGATCAACGTACGGTGACGTTTCGCTGAAGTGACTGCTTTGACGAAATGCTTGCAAGCAGAGGAGAATTGTTGGATTATAATTATGGAATATTGAGTCACTACGATCATTAGAGTCGTTAGAATGATTTTCTGAGAGGTTGGTTTATTTGGGAAAATTGGAATAAATATTGAATTTAATTTCACCGTGTATCTTATTTTGTATTAGATTTTATCGCGGTATAATTATTTTAATAATTATTTTACAGAAGTATGCAAATTGGAATGAATAAATTATACCTTATCGTAAGCAGAATAAATACATTGCAACAGTTTAATAACACAGATTACATACTTTACTATGGACATATTTCTAATGCTAACGATATAAGCGAGCAAATGAGACAGCTTGTTAGTATCAGTTCTCTGACATACACTTACTAACAAAAGTAACGATTTGCAAATTTATTTGTATCCTATACCTTCTAAGATATTGGGATTAAAATTAAAAATAAATTTAATATAAGAAAATCCCAAAAATTCGCAAATTTTAACAGTAAAAGTATGACTCACTTGTTTGCCAAATCAATTAACCCTACAGAACAAAAAATCTTTATCATAAGTAAGTGCTTTGTCACTAAAATTAAAAAATAAAATTCAGAAATGGATTACTATAATATGGGAACCCATATAAAAATTAAATATCAATCGAACGTTTTGTTGCCATATTACTAAAGGATTCAAAAAGTGGAATTAATCACTATGATCTGTGGACTCATAAAAGATTTAAGTACTTTGCCAGTAAAAATTCTAAGAAATTTTAGAAGTGAAATTAATCACTATGGTATGTAAACCAATATAAAAATTAAATATCAATCGAATGCTTTGTTGTAAAAATTTAAAAAAATTCAGAAAGTGGAATTGATCATTATGATCTGTGAATTCACAAAAAATTAAGTATCACTATAATATGTCAATATAATTCTAAAAAATTCAAAAAGTGGGATTAATCACTATACCCACATACAAATTAAATATCAATCGAATACTTTATTACCAAAATTCCCCAAAAATTCCAAAGGTGGAATTAATAACTTCGATCCACGAATTCAGGAAAGTTAAGTATCCACTCGAGTTCTTTTCCAAAAAATTCCAAAAGTGAAATTAATCGCTATACCCTGTGAATCACTTTAAAATTTGCAAGTCTAATAATATTCCAGACTCGTGCAGAATGCAGGGGAAAAAACTGATCCTTCCAAATGTACACTGTCCGTCCATTAGCACCTCGGAACAATGTCAAACAAAGCGGAACACTCATCGATTTGGCTCTCGAAATTCCTCGAGATCCGTTGCTCGTCCCGCGAGAGGTCGAAGAGAAAACGTGGTGGGGGTAAAAGCGGCGCGCGCAGCACCGAGAGAAAGACATAACGCTGTCAGGAGCGCCTCTCGCGGGATAGCTTTCTCTGTCGCTGCACGTGTGTAATTAAAGGAACTCCGGTCGCCTCAATTAAAAAAATGATAAAACTCGCGGCAATTAAACCTGGCAGACCCCTTAACCTACTTGCCACTTAACAATTGGACACGCGGCCCGGAGGGTGAAGCGGCCTTAAACTTAACCGCGTCCAGGTGAAATATCAATCCGGCTCTCGCGAGCGGAATTACTCGCCTCGTTTCGTTTTTTCCAGCTGAAGAGAGAAACGACGAGACCCTGCAAGATGAGTCGGATCGTTTGAATTCTCTGACCCGGCCCAGGGGGGGAAAAGAGTTTAATTGGGGAGAATTGGATCATTTCTTCTGACTCCCTGGGGCTCCTTGTTTTTTGAATTATAACCTATTAATTGGGGAAGTTGACATGCCTCCATACCTGGTTTGTTGATGTCTTGCACTTAATTGTTTTTTTATCCAATGTTTTGCTGGTTTTATTATGTCATTAAGAGACTTTTGTTCATTGGGTATTATATGCAAAGTGGACTAAGTTATATTTATTAAGATCAAAGTGAATTGTAGTTAGAGTAGAATTTTGTTGGGTGAAATAAGACTGTTTGAATGGTGCAACACGTGAGGCATGTGGTTTGTTTGGATCCTGGAGCATAAGATTGTTCCAATGCGATGGAAATTGAGGTATACTTTTGTTTCTTATGTGAAAGTATCAAGGCACTTGTATTGAAAATTGATTAACTTAAATAGGATAAAAACTAATTTAATAATATGAATTATTAGTCCAATAGTAACACTACTAATAAAATTTATTTAATTGGTTTAAAATTATGTAATGAATGCATCATATTATAATTTTAATTCTGTAAAATAATATTTACATTTATATTCCCCTAAGTACCATTTGTATATTAAGTCTAAATATTTCTTAAACTAATCAGTTATCGTTACAAGTACCTTAATGATATAATATACACAAAACATGAATAAAGAAATAACCTATATCAGTGAATGAAGAGAAAACAATTGGAGGTTTTATATGAAAAGCGATATTAGCTTTTCAAGCAAGAAAGAAAATACTCAACCATCTTCACTTTATATTTACACAACTGATAAATTTTTCTTGTATTACAATTTAAAAACTACACTGTCTTTTATAATACCAGTTCTACAATGGTGTAAGTCTTACTCCCAATTATTACAATCAATTACGGCTTAAAAACTGAACAGAATTGGCAAGAGTCGTCTTTGATATAAATATTCCAATTTTAATATATAATTAACGGCATACCCTGTATGTTAAAAATTACTATCAAGGAAAACAGAATATTCAAGGATTGAAGTATAAAAAATCCTATCTCTTACATTCTATTCCACTCAACAGACTTTACGCTTATGACTTCTCATATCTTGCATCGCTTAGATAATATCTGCACTAATAACTCATCACAAACCAAAGAAATGAGAAAAACACCACTTAAACAATTTTTCTCTTCCAGAAATTAATAAACCGTAGAAAAAGTTTCACAGAAACAAACAGAAATTATTTTAGGTTATATTCCTATAAAATTCACTGGAAATTATGCTAGAAACACTTAGAAACCAATAAACTTAGCAATAAACACGTGCAAACTAGAAAACTGTGTAATAAACATGTAGAAACTAATTTTAAGTTAAGTCTCTATTGTATGCATCAATCCAATACGATAAACACTTGACTGAAACGCACTCTCGCGGTAGATTTAAGAAAAAGGGATGACTCGATCGTATCTCCATTGATCACACAGACCGTTCGCATCGACCGTGTCGCATAAATAACCGGAGGAACGATAGCGTGGACGAAAGACGAAGCTGCGCGGATAATTGGTCGGGCACAGTAGCCTTCGCAGCAGGACCAAGCCAATTGAATTTAAAGGGGACAATTCGGTTGATCCGAGACGCTCGTAAAACGGTCGATCAATCGGGGACGACTTCGCAAGAAAAATCTGCTATACGGCACGGAGACAAGGAAAAAAGCGACAAGCTTGCTCGTTATTAACAGCCAATAATACGGTTTATCTTTTAATGGAAATGAAATAAAATACTCGCGTTTAAAATAAATTTGGTTGGTAATTTAGGTTAGGTTAGAGATATTAATAAGAAGATTAGTATACTAATTATAACATTAATTTAGATTTGTAAAGGTCAAATTTATAAATTAATAAATGCTATTAATATTAAATATTATCTAAATATTATCTACAAGGTGGTTACTGAAAAAGACCGAATGATACAAAACAAAAATAAGTTTTGTAAACACATTCTTTTCCAATCTTGTTATTTTATTTGAAAATATGATTAATAAATCTTTTCTTATTTTTTTTTTTTTTTTTTTTATTTTTCAGGGGGTGTTTTAT
>NW_016915847.1:361284-376738 GCF_001483705.2 Eufriesea mexicana | reverse complement strand
TTTTTTTTTTTTTTTTTTTTTTTTTTTTTTAATTTTCAAGGGATGTTCTATAACCTACAAAAAAAGAATAAAGAATAAAAAAGATTGAAGATGAACAAGTTATAATTTTTTAAAATCTTTCAATTTTTCAGAGGCCACCCTGTATTAGATACAAATATTTAAAGTTATATATTAAACATCATGAAATGCTGAAAAATGGTTATTTCATTTTCCCAGCAGGTTACATAAACTACATTCATGGAAAGGTCAAATGAAATTGAGGAATATCTAAAGAAAGCAGAAACTCAATGCATCGCAAAATTACAGGAGTACCAACATTTTACGTATCTCTAACCATCAATTGCTGCGTTACATCATTCCAAAAAAAGAAAAAAAAATAGAAAAATAAAATACATTTACATCATAAGAGAAATTTCTAAAAATACGAAAATATTTTCCTAATCCGCAGTAATGCATCAATTTACTGTTACGTAATCGGAAATTGGCAAGCAGCCTACGCGCAAAAAAGGAAGTCTAGTCTATGGTTTCCTAACCTCTCTGCTATATAAAACCCAGCATCCACGCTGCTCCCATTAACCGTTCGATCGTCTCGATCGTTTCGAACTCCATTACGCCCAAACAACGATTTTCACGTTGCGATTTCGTAATAACGAAGAAATAAAAAAGCAAAAGGAGAAACATGAAATGGAGAATCCATTGCGAAGGAATACGAACGGAAGAAGAGAAGACAATAAATCCATTCTGTACCAACCATTTGTGTAATTTCACCTGGCATTTTGTTAATGAACGGACATTAATTACTACAGACAATTAATTAAA
This sequence comes from Eufriesea mexicana, assembly GCF_001483705.2. Classification (NCBI taxonomy): domain Eukaryota; kingdom Metazoa; phylum Arthropoda; class Insecta; order Hymenoptera; family Apidae; genus Eufriesea; species Eufriesea mexicana. The sequence continues at coordinate 375,919 of NW_016915847.1, read as the reverse complement.
CCAAGTTTATGATATGAACGAATCATTCCATATCTTCGAATCTTTAAATAATATCAAAAATATCACTATATATATATACACACAGAAATTAAAAGAATTTACGAATATGTTATAGTAATTAAAAAATATACTATAGTAATAGAACAGTACACACATGTTAGAAAATTTAAAAAGTATTATTAATTTATGGTTAATTATTGAAACAAATATTGCTTACATATAATATATGGACCGTGTATTTTGAAAGCGGTGTAAGTCTATTAAAAAAAAAAAAAAAACGAGATAACAAGTATTTATGCTTAATTTAGTGTAAACTTTTTGATTATAACTAGTTCGTATTTAATATCTTAAAAAATAAAAGAAATTGCGTAACCATTGATTATGAAAGTGGTGTAAGTCCAATTTCCATAGACAGATGGCGGGATCAGTGGCCACATTTGTTTTATTTCACGTGTCAAAAGTTACTATTTTTGGTTACTTATTTTATTTTCCTCCAAAAATGGATAATTTCGTATTAACATCAGATAGTGATATAGGTAAGCAGAAATAGTAAATCAATATTATTTTATGACAATTGAGAACATCAATGGAGAACACAGAATTTAAGACTTTACATTTATCACCCACATGTCGGGGAATTAGATTTATCACCTACATGTCGGGGAAGACCGTCAAAATTAAAAAAAATCGCTCTGGCGCCTTTGTATCACGGTGCCAGGCCTATTACATACAAGAAATATAAGGATACGGAGCAGTTATTACCTTATATATCTCCTGTGCATCACGAATATTTCAAAACACTGCCATTTTGTATCACGGTGCCAGGCCTATTACATACAAGAAATATAAGGATACGCAGCAGTTATTACCTTATATATCTCCTGTGTATCATGAATATTTCAAAAAACTGCCACATGAAGAGCATAAATAAACAATATCAGTACCTTATGTTAAGTTTAACAATATATAAATATAATTAACGTTCAAAATAAGAAATACTACTCCTATTTTATTTCTTGTTATTATTTATAAACAAAATTGAATTTATACGAAATATATTTTAAGCGATATTTAATTTTTCAAAATTGAAATTAAATAATTTTTACAATTGACTAATTAAGAAAGTGGTGTAAGTCCATTTGCAGTCCGCAAATACACATTATTTTAGTTAAATTTGCCCAAAAGAAATTTATATAATCAAATTACATATTCATAAATTAGTAGAAACATTGCCAGACCTGACATAATTAACCTATATTTTTTAATTGACAAATATGTTAACCCTTAATTTTCTCGAAATAATAGAAAATGGACTTGCACCACTTTCAAAATAAATGGTCCATATGTATTGATGTATGTTTATACATATAGTACACATGTATTAAAACACTTAAAGACGTATTATTAATTCATAATAAATAATTATTATTTACATATATAAATATTGCTTATTGTTATTATTAGTATTACTCGATAATTACTATTATTAGTATTACATTAGTATTACTCGACATTTCGTAAAATTAGGGTTAGGATAGTCGGACAAGATCCGCCCATGACGCAAAACGGTCCAAAGAAACCTTCCACACCTGCAGACCACGTAAGAACGAAGAAATTCCTGATTCGAGTCCTACATTAATAGTAATAACATAAAAGTGTTTCGCGACGCTGGAAGGAAACGGATGCTCGGCCCAATTCCTACAGCGCATGCGCGTAAACGCGCTGGAACACTTCGCGATCGCCACGCTACACTTACGAAATCGGCGGCATTGTATGCGCTAAAACGAAGAGGAAAAAAGGAGATAAAAACGAGGCTCCGACCTGATACGATAGGTATGCGGGATGAGACCGTGACGAACACGTTGCCTACCCGTATGCAGATTATATTCAGATAAATCGGCCGTTCGCTGTTTTCTGCTCTGCTCCTGCAGGCGATGGAAGGCCTCCTTTTTTGCCTTTTCAAGCAAGGTTTCCTCGAAGGTGGTTGGTCGCTGGATTTGGAGGGAGATTAAAGGAGAGCCGAATAAATTAAGTTAAATGCTGGCTATCGTTCGAGTATTGTTTTAGCTCTTATTCTTGAATTAATCATGAGACGGTTAATAGCGAATCGTAGCTTGACCGGTGAAATTTTTGAGGTTAGTTTGCTTATCGAGACTTTCCACTTACTTTTTGTATATTTGAAAATGTTTCGTAATAAACTGTATCAGTGTGGATGTAATTTTGAAGATATTCCTCTATTCCTTTCTGATGAAGAATGAGGTTATGTTGTAATCAGATAGTACTATAATGCAGTTTCCTTACCTATATTTTATGTTCTAGTAATTATTATATTTTGTTTAATAATAAGGGAGCGAAAGTAATTAGCGAAGCATGAAGCAAAATTATAGTTATTGTTAGTACAAGTATTTTTAATTATGTAATTAGTCTACTATTTCTGTCTTATAAGTTACCAATGAAAAGTTTACCCTAGATTTAAAAAATTTCCCAGATCTTTAATTTAAAATATCTCTAAACCTCAGAATTTCTTAAGAATTACTTAGGATGTAAGAGTAATTATAGATCCCCAATTTAAAAAATTACCTAGATATTCAACTAACTAAATGGGACGTAACTTTGAAAATATTTTTCTCTTCATTTTCGTAAAAGAATGAGGTTATGTTGTAATCAGATAGTACTATAATGCAGTTTCCTTACCTATATTTTATGTTCTAGTAATTATTATATTTTGTTCAATAGTAAAGGAGAGAAAGTAATTAGCGAAGCATAAAGCAAAATTATGATCATGTTTAGTACAAGTTTGAAGAATGTATCTTGACTTTAAAAAATTTCCCAGATTTCTAATTAAAAAAAACTCTAAATATTTTAAATCTTACCAGAATTACGCTGTAAGAATCATAATAGACCCTAATTAAAAGAAATTCCCTAGAATTTCAACCAACTAAATGTTTACTACCTTACATAACCTAAAATACTTAACGTGCTTACAAAATATATTGCACATAGCACACTCTACACAAGAGACTGAGACAGAGTTCGCAGAGTTTCCTCCGACGCCCCTCGAATAATTCTCGGAAGCAAACCCACAATCTAAATAAACATCCAGGCAGCATGAGCACATATGCACACGTCTAATATATTCGAGACTTAAAAAAGCCATAAGCCATAAAGAATTCGTCAATGATGTAGTGATAACTTGGGTACTTTAGCACTGTCCAAGAACCATAAGTTCCTGTACCTAAAACACTTGCAACATTTTACCTCTATTGCCATGGAACACCACATCGTAGGAATCCTAACGAATGCCATGTTCTCGGCGAGAAGCAAATACCCAACGAGAACGATCACGATAGTTCCCGACGAGAATATGTTAAATTTTCTATTTCTTCCGATAGCGTATCCGTGAACGTAGCTATCCCAGTTTCTCAAAACAATCACCCGGCACACGCGAGATCCAGCTTGCGAGTACCATTTCTGCGATCCTCTCCTTGACCATTTTTTCCCCTCTGCTCGATCGTTTCACAATTTCGACCTACTCACGGGAAACAGGAGTTTTCCCCGTTCTCGTGTTCGTGATTTTCATCGACGATCACGGCTGGACCATTCAGCCGTGCTACATGCAGCTAGCTGATTTATCTGCAAACGCAATCGATCCGAGTCATCTGACACGGTGCATTATGCATTACACACGCAGCTTCGGGGAGGATCGGTAACGCGAATTTCATGGAAAATAGGCGAACGCGAGTGCGATATTTGAAAGGTTCCGAGAATGTTTATCCACGATTTTTATGACTATGCTAGGGGCCATTATATGGTAAGCTTGTAAAGTCGGTCAGTAGTCAAAGTAGTCGTGTTTCGGGTACTGAGACAAGGGAATTGGCTGAGATATGGATACAGGAAGGCACATGGATTCAGTTTATTGAAGATTTGGAGATGTGTCCGGGTATATGGCCATTTTCACATCCGCGTGGCCATTTAACCGGTTAATTAGATTTTTGACGTTATAAAAATATGTACCATGAAAAATTAGGAAAGGCTAATATTCCATTGCCAGATACTATTTTCAAGATAGACGTAATATTTCATCACTGATTACTATTTTCTACTACTTTAATTCAAAGGAGTATAGTAATTCATCACTGACAATTACTGTACGAAAGTATTTATATAATATTCCATTCTGGCCTGTCATTTTTTAATCAATTCTCACAGCGATTCGTATATCCATTTTCACGTTTTCAAAATGGCCACTGATAGACACTTGTTCGACACATTTGGCGCCAAAATTTGAATTCGCTATTTACTACTTTTGATTCAGAAAAGAGTATACATATATTTATCTATTTAAAATGACTACATATAGTCACATGGTCATCAAATGTTCACCAGTGCACATTTGGCGCCAAAATTTGAATTCGTCGTGTACCACTTTAATTTATAAAAGAACACAGTATTATATATTCCCATTTTCTTATATATCCACTATTTTAAAACATCACACATAGTTATATAACCTTAAATACCATCAAATACAACCAAATATACACCACTGCCCATTTGGCGCCAAAATTTGAAACCACTTTTAGTTTATTCCAGTTTCCCACATATGTCCACCTTTTTAAAATGTGTAACCACAACTTTTGGCGCCAAATTCAAAAGAAGAATCTACACTAAACCATCACCTGCTACTTACAATTCATCTCCAACCCCGTTATATCAGCACACGGGATCAGCAATACCTATCAGACCCAAAACAAACAACGTCGACCCATTACAAGAACCGACTCTCCTCCTCTCGCACTTGCTCCCCCAAGAAACACGTATCGAAACCAAAATCGATTTCACGATTCTCGACCCAAACGCGTTTACCTCCACCATTTCAATTTATCCGCGAAACGCAATCGATCCGAGTCATCTAGCACGGTGCATAATGCATCGCGCACGCAGCGTTAGCAAGGGATTGGTATCGCGAAATTCATGGAAAATAGGTGAACGCAGTGGAGAGATCCCGTTACGAGAAACAGACAGCCAGATATGGTAGGATTTGGCGAAACCGTGGAACAACCAGCGTTTCCCCGCGCTCGTGTTACACATTTTCAGAGGCGATGTTTCAATCCTTTACCAACTTTATGTACCATCGTCGTCTCTACCTTTTCACGCTGGCGAATAGAGACGGGGGGATAGAGAAGAAGAAAGAGGGAGAGAGAGAGAAGAGAAGAGAGAGGTGTTGGTGAAACTCGAGAGGAGAAACACGAAATTTATCAGAAGCCAGAAGGTGTGTAGACTTCTTTACCAACTTTATGTACCATCGTCGTCTCTACCTTTTCACGCTGGCGAATAGAGACGGGGGGGATAGAGAAGAAGAAAGAGGGAGAGAGAGAGAAGAGAAGAGAGAGGTGTTAGTGAAACTCGAGAGGAGAAACACGAAATTTATCAGAAGCCAGAAGGTGTGTAGACCGTTTGAGGCCTCAATGTTGCCTGCTTTGCATTCGATCCCGTTAAAAGACAAGCCCGAGATTTCCTTTCGCTTCTGGACAAATTTAAATTGGACTGGCCTTGTATAAAGCTGAATCTATGGGCCAGCCTGTGGTTGCAAAGAGGGATCTACAGGCTGCAGGGTTTGGAAAGGAACGTTCTCTAGATGGAGAACTGGACGTTGTGCGGATGACGATGTGATCTAAGAATCGGGTCAGAGATGTACTTTGAGCAATTCCTAGGACGATTTTCTTTTGCAGGAACAGAGCTGATAGTGTAGACGACGAATGCTCGAAGGTGTCACTTTTTTAACATCAGAACTACCAATCTGAAGCATATAATACAGTACACGGAGACATCTCTGACCACATGTAACAAATAACACGATCATACATCATATATAAGAGATAGTCCAAGTATTATACAAGCAAGTAGAAGGTGATCTGTTCGAATAAAGGATGAAATTCTCAAATACTTCTGTTCAGTGATACGTGGCTCACGTGATAACCAAGATTAGCCATAACTGTGATGGAGCCTAACTCTCTCAACATGGCTCTCCTTTAACTTCATTTTCTCGTCTTTCTTGCTTCTTCGTTTGCAAAATCTTGACCATCTGGTGATGGTTTCTGCACATATATCAACTCGAAACTCGACTTTGTGTCATGGTCGACATTACAAATTTCTCCGCAAGATTAGCGGAACAGCAACATAGACCGTGCTTCGATCGATTTCCAAGGAACACCCCCGAGGTGGAGGTCGTTACAAGTTCTCTGGGCACGAACAACAAGAATCTATCCCCGAGCTTTGGCAGAAATTTGCATTGCGTCCCGTTAGAGGACACCGATCCCAGATGCAGCGAGTCCGCGTAGTGAAACGCCTACAACGAGACATGGTAATCTTTCCTCGATGTGTACGCACCAACTGAGAAGAGAGAGAGTGAGAGGGAGAGAGAAATAATTTGCTGCACGAATATGGAAATGGTGACGGATGAAATGCATCCAGCGTTCATGTGCGTTCCACGTGCGGGAAATTGCATGCTTTCAACGTGTAAGATGACAGAGGAGCAGATACTTATGGTTAGTGACACGTGCGTAATTTGAGGAAACAGAGGATAGAGTTTCAAAAAATTCCTAATGCTGGACCAATTTTGTGACTTTTCTGTTCAGAAAGTGTGTGAAGTGTAGAAATTATTTGCTTCATAGGTGTGCCAATCTTCATCGTTGCATTCATATTTGTAGCCATATTGCGTATAGCTTCCTGTAGTATTTCCTTGTGCTTAAAGTTTTGTTCTTCATCGGTATCTTTCCTCGCATCACTGCTTAAGAGTACAGCTATGTGCCAGATATTGCTTTTAAACAGGGAAGGATAAATTGAATTTACATATTTACTAATAGGATGACAGCACTGTCAGAATGTGACAGTAAAATTGACGTTCAAATGTTCAAATGTCTCACTATATTTGCTAACATGACCTTATGTAACAATAGACGAGTTTTGTATCTTCTTTTACATGACTTAGTATCATAAAACTGGATATAGGATTTAATAATTTTTAATGATATGGCTTTTCCTTCTAAAATAAATATAAAGTTGAAAATTACTTTATCGTAGGGCTGGACATATAATAGTTTGACATTGATAAACTGCTATCGAGGTTAGAATTATCTCAAAATTTGCTTATCACACTATTTCGCTTTTAATATTGTATATATTGCAGATTGAGAATAAAGATATTGAATACATATAAAGGAATTAGGTGTGTATTAACTAAGAATGATAGTATCACTGGTACTATTACCTAACACTAATAATAAAACTATAGCAAATAATATTAATGATGTCGTATATTATTCATATAAACTTTATTATTAGTGCTAGTAATTCCAATATACTATATTAATAATATGCATTACTAGTATTGATACATTACATTATATAATATATATAATTATATATAATATAAACATATATGATATATGTATATCATATACCATATATAATATATAGATAATCATATATCATACAATATATACATATATATAATCGTATATAATACAAACTCATAATATAAACTCAGGTTACTTTATATGGATACCTGGAAAAGTACGTCGCTCTACGCCTCATCGTCAATCTTGCATGGTTATGGAAGGAAGACACATGAAACATCTTCTTCAAATGTGGAAACAAATGTGTATTCTTCATAAAAAGCATTAATGCGTCGACTAGATATCGTTTACTTTTGTCCATAAACACCATAACCTCACAAACTCTTGAATTCATTTTTCGCCAACACCCTGAATTTTCGATCATATCTGAAGCTTGTTTCACAGTTTATCGAAAAACACCGTGGAATTGTAGACGCGCGAACCAGTCCACGAAAGAAAGCTAGCGTAACGGAGCGTTCCAACAAACTTCCCGAAACCGATTGTAGAGAAAGAACGAGGTTTTACTCACTCCCGCGCATCGTTCCTCATAAATCATCATCGCCGCGGTGCGGCGCTGCGAAACAGTTTTTCCTCGAGCGTACACTTGGTCGCGCAAAAAAATGATTCAACGAGCTGCGCTTTAGGAGTGTAATAAATAACGTAGTTTATCGAGCATCCCCTCGCAGCGCTCGGTAAACCGTGTCCTGCAGATAAATGATCCTACATTACCGACGAAAAGTTTGGTAGCGCTAGCGTTTCGAAAGGCATTTCTTCGTTATCATGTAAACGTTACAGCGATAAATTAAATAGCAACGAACAACAGAGTTTAGTTCTGTGAATTTACGAGTGAAAAATATGTTTCTGAGACTAGAAGATAATTAGCATATTCGTTTAATAATATCTATTTTTCAATAATTAAATGATTAATATTGTATATATTGCAGATTGAGAATAAAGATATTGAATACATATAAAGGAATTAGGTGTGTATTAACTAAGAATGATAGTATCACTGGTACTATTACCTAACACTAATAATAAAACTATAGCAAATAATATTAATGATGTCGTATATTATTCATATAAACTTTATTATTAGTGCTAGTAATTCCAATATACTATATTAATAATATGCATTACTAGTATTGATACATTACATTATATAATATATATAATTATATATAATATAAACATATATGATATATGTATATCATATACCATATATAATATATAGATAATCATATATCATACAATATATACATATATATAATCGTATATAATACAAACTCATAATATAAACTCAGGTTACTTTATATGGATACCTGGAAAAGTACGTCGCTCTACGCCTCATCGTCAATCTTGCATGGTTATGGAAGGAAGACACATGAAACATCTTCTTCAAATGTGGAAACAAATGTGTATTCTTCATAAAAAGCATTAATGCGTCGACTAGATATCGTTTACTTTTGTCCATAAACACCATAACCTCACAAACTCTTGAATTCATTTTTCGCCAACACCCTGAATTTTCGATCATATCTGAAGCTTGTTTCACAGTTTATCGAAAAACACCGTGGAATTGTAGACGCGCGAACCAGTCCACGAAAGAAAGCTAGCGTAACGGAGCGTTCCAACAAACTTCCCGAAACCGATTGTAGAGAAAGAACGAGGTTTTACTCACTCCCGCGCATCGTTCCTCATAAATCATCATCGCCGCGGTGCGGCGCTGCGAAACAGTTTTTCCTCGAGCGTACACTTGGTCGCGCAAAAAAATGATTCAACGAGCTGCGCTTTAGGAGTGTAATAAATAACGTAGTTTATCGAGCATCCCCTCGCAGCGCTCGGTAAACCGTGTCCTGCAGATAAATGATCCTACATTACCGACGAAAAGTTTGGTAGCGCTAGCGTTTCGAAAGGCATTTCTTCGTTATCATGTAAACGTTACAGCGATAAATTAAATAGCAACGAACAACAGAGTTTAGTTCTGTGAATTTACGAGTGAAAAATATGTTTCTGAGACTAGAAGATAATTAGCATATTCGTTTAATAATATCTATTTTTCAATAATTAAATGATAAGTACTCGTATCTTGTAAACAACTCTGTAATTGGGTTTTATCGTGGATAGATCTTATTTTTGCTCTTCTATCTAAATTTTTCTCCAGATGTTCCACTAGTGATAAAGTCTGAAAGTTTCTCAGCTACGTTCACTTTCTTTCACAAATTTATTACTAACAACATGTAACATACACGGAAACTCACTAATTATAATACCATTTCAATTATCATGTTATTAACATAGCAAACTCGCTGAACGCGATACATTATTTTAATTGCGCGTACAAAATGAATCATAAATTACTCTTTATCTTTAGTATTAAAGATATTTGGCTCATATTTTTTAAAGGTGCAGTATATATTCCCTATGAGACAGGATTATGTACCTTCTCATTCCATATACAGGGTGTCCTATGTTTCTCCGTACAAACTTCATTTTGCAGTAAAAAAATATTTGTTTTGTTACTATATGTCGAATACAAACTGAACTAGTAAGCACTACGCCATCTTTAGACGCAACAAAAGCGCCATCTTGTCACAACATTGCCATATCTCATTCTCTCTACTTCTCTTTCCCAAATCCTTATAATTTATGTATTTTCTTTATTATGTGTTCAATCATATTCTTCTTAATAATATTACGTTTAAATCCGGAATAAAATTTTGTGAATAATAATTTGTCATTATATCTTGTATTTATTACACAGTTTGTTTTCTGTGAATCAAACTGCTTTCAAAAACTTTTTGCCTGTAGTGTACGTCACCGCACGCTCACGATTCCTCGAGTATTACTCGAGCTAGCAAGCTTTGGTGGTCGTTGAACGTCCGCGCAATTTATCCCCTGATCGTAGCCCATAATCCTTTGTGTGTACAACTAAATATCCGGTGGACAACGTCCCTCGTTTCACCACGTGTTCGACCGGATCCGCGGGATGGAAGCGTGTCAGAGATGTTTGGTGTTGAATGACACGTGATATATTAGCTGTAATTTGTCATCCGCAGTGGTTCATCTTCTTACACTGTTATGTACCCTGTCTTGGGTTCTTTGAAGGTTTCTTTAGGGCTATCTTCTTCTATTATTTTCTAAAGAAATTTTTAAAAATTTTTGAAAATGGTGGACTATTATTTTCCATGCCATTCCACGGTTATTCATTTTGTCCTGCGTTCTTTGGAGGGGGGTTTTAGGGGTGTTCTTTTCTTCCCTTTTTAAAAATTTTTGAGAATTTAATTAAAATGTTTTACGAGTTTGTATGGCCATATGATATTTTCTAAACTTTTTGTAACAATGTTTCGGTAATTTTGATATTATTCTACTGTTATTCGTTTTGTTCTGTGTCCTTTAAGGGCTTCTTTAGGGGCTTCTCTTTCTAGTTCTTTTTCTATTTCTAGTTTCTTCCTAGTTTCTTTTTTTTAGAAATTTTTGAAAATTTCGAGTTTTCTAGAAATGTTTTAGAGTTTCTACGAATATTTAATATTTTTAACATTTTTATTCAGCACTATTCTAATATTAGTCAGACAGAGCCTAAGATTCTAAGATCAGAATAGGACAGGACTTGTCTCCAAAAATTTATATACTCATCAGTATCATCATTATGCATAGATTTTGATATCAAATTTTATACTCAATATATTGTCACCATTTACAGAAAGAAAAAGTACGGCTGCCATAACCTATCATCCCCAGCACTGAAACAGGACTAGCTATATTTTAGTTACCAATATCTCAAAATAATCAGATTCTACACTGAATTAGGTATAATTTTGGTGACGAAACTCGAACAAAAATTAACCACGAATCGGTACTAACCACTGCCAAAAATCGATGAACACAATTAACTGGAAAGGAACGAAACTAACCACATCACGAAAGAATCGTAACCTAACTCGAACCTGAGAAGCCGAAAGAAACCTCGAGGAATCAGATCTCTCTTATTCTGAGGGTACAATGTTCTCGATATTTGAGAAATATTTCCCAGCCGAGACGCGGCAACCGTGCGACCGCGAACAAAATCGCGATTCACGGAACTATCGATTGCGTAACGATTCGATCGCGGCGCGGCAAGTGTGCCCGCCGCTCGCTAGATGGCGCGATTAATACTTCGCGCGCGTTCGTTATGGCGCGAGGACCGGTATTAATTCAAAGAGATCGCCGATCGCCGCACACCGGCTATCGACTAATTTCTCGATACATCGCCGCGTGTTCAATGCGTTCCCGAACGAGATAGTCGGCCTGCACCGGGCTGCAACCTAAGGGAAATTAAATACTTTGCAGATATTCCATGTCCATAAAGTTGCTTTCGCGAAAGGAGTAATTGGATTGACCTGTTCTGAACGTTCTATTGCCGGCTCCTTCGTGGTCGGTGTTAGTATGTTCTATTAAATTGGGTGATACTGTGGGAACGCAGATTTGGCGTGCATGCCTCTGCAGTGAATTATGAAATCAAATGTTACTGGAGAAATTTTTAATTGTCTTCGAAGAAAGAATTGCCTATGTCTACCTAAATTAATCCTTGGATCCCTTATACCTGCTCTATTTTAGATTTATACGATTTTCTTCTTTTTTAATGAAGAAATCCTTTAATACTAATTAAAAAATTGTTAATTTTTGAAGTACTGTAGTTCTGTGAAAAGTCATCATAATTTCTTTTTAAATTAAAGTTTGAATATTCTATTTTAAGATATCATATTTTAATTTCAGTCTTTAACATAAATAAACCTTTTTGGATGTCATAATATAGTTATTTATTGAAGAAAGATTGTTTATGTTCACCTAAATTAATTTGTGGGTAGCTTATACCTGCTTTAGTTTACATTTATGATTTTCTTTCCTTTTAATGAAGAAATTTTTAATACTAATTAAAAAATTGTTAATTTTTGAAGTACTATAGTTCTGTGAAAAGTCATCATAATTTCTTTTTAAATTAAAGTTTGAATATTCTATTTTAAGATATATTTCAATTTCAGTCTTTTACATAAATAAACCTTTTTGGGTGTCATAATATAGTTATTTATTGAAAAAAGATTGTTCATGTTTACCTAAATTAATTTATGGGTAGCTTATGTCTGTTCTATTTTATATTTACGATTTTCTTTCCTTTCAATGAAGAAATTTTTAATACTAATTCAAAGATTCCTAATTTTTGAAGTATTGAGATTTTGTGAAAAATCATCATTATTTTTATTTAAATATTTTGGTAGTTATAGTATAGTTATTTATACTTTCAACTCTTTCTATTATATCAGAATATAAATACCAATTAAAATGTCTATAATACATATTTTACCCAGCTTTATTTAATTTTCTCAACAAAATTACCACAATTTGCCAAAAATTTCTTGCAATACAGAATAGTAAAAATATCTTGATTACACAATTAAAATAGTACAGATATTTAACCAATCTCTGTGACAAGAATAAAAACCTGTGCAAATTTGAGAAATTAGAAAGAGCAATGGAAGGAGGTGAAACGTAATCGAACATGACTTCCAATTAGCAAAATGAACCTTAAATATTCCTAACAAGCCACCTCGTATCCGAGAGCAATCGATCCTACTACAGCAGGCACTTCATGTAGTTCTTGACTATTCATGACGGATCATTGTTGTTCCAATCGAGCCGACACACTCGACCAATAGCAGAGGCCTGTCTAAAAAGACCCCCGGTCTCTATATCGTTACGTTTATCGCGTCGAATTCGCGAATGACAGGGCTGGAAATTCACGATAGCCAGATAAATCGCGATAGATAAGTCCGAGTTTGCCTGTTGTATCGCGCTTAATAGGTAGACAAATACCGATTACACGTCGGTAGCGATAGATATCGAGATAAAGTGTCAATCAGTGGCTGAAAGCATACCAGCAGCCTTGAGATATTTCGACTCGCGAGGGAACATCTGTGAAATGTTCGGGATCCGACGTATTGAAAGATTTAGCAAGACAGCAGGTTGATAAAGCTCCGATTGATTAAACGCCATTAATTCTATCGCTCGAACTGTCTATTAAATGTAGAAGACAAACGGAATGGGAGAGCTTTATTGGACTTGTTCCATGCGTGCAATGGGAAACGATCTTAGATAGCACGAGTCCAACTTCTTGATATGTTTGACATTATTGGGATCTGTATGAGCACGGAACACGGTATTCGCTAAGTGGCTGAAGATGCAGCATGATAGGAATAATTATAGCGGTAATAAAAGTCGGCGGGAAATTTAAAATGGCAAACATGACAGAAATCTTACAGCTTCACGTTATGATCCTCGCTTACAAATCGAGATTTCCGACATTTAAAAACGCCGAAAACTTAACCTTTTCGCTATTACGAGTGACTATAGTCACGAGACATCATCTACACACGACGGGTAACTATAGTCACGAAAATTGAGCAAAATATTAGGACAAGTGCTACCGTTCGTCTTAGCTCTCTTCGCCAAGGATTGCAAGCTCTATTGCGATGATCAGTTCTTCCTTTTCTTTTTTTTTTTTTTAAATTTGAAGCAAGAGATCGAATGCTAAAGATTGCATTCGTAATGTTTCCATCTTTGACACGTCGCTTCATTTTACGGGAGAGGCTTCGCGGTGATGCCCACTCGCACCATTGCCCATGTACCGAAAGGGTTAATAACGCTATATTCTCAATCATAGTTATCTAATTGTACATTCTGAAAAATATTATTGGAAGATAATAGATTGAGTGAGAACTCGAGTGGATTTTCGAGTGGATTTTCAATTTGTGATCGATTTTAGGAGAGTATGGTAGCTCTCGTTTAGAGGTATACCAGGTGAGATCCTAGAGGGAAAGGAACAAATCAACTTCGAAGTTCATTGTAACTTTAATGCTTCGATCAATCTTTATCAGTCTACGTGTCAAGCAACTCAATCAATCTTCAGTCGATATTGTCAATCTCGTACAATTTCCACATATTAACAGGTGCATTTGCAGGCACAACACAGCTGTGCAGCACCGATAAATTATCAACTTTATTCATCCATAGTTACATTATTTCAACTCGAGCTTTCTAATGAAGTCATAGGTATTTAGGACATAATTTATTACGAGGTATTACTGCATAGTTTACAATATTTTGTACTTTATCTTTGTAATATCGAGGAACATAAATCTTCGACTGGGGAAAAGGTCCTGGGGAACAGCAAAAGTGTGTAAAAATCGCCATGCTTAATTTCC